>NW_028126858.1:0-17108 GCF_965231255.1 Vanellus vanellus
AGAGGAAAAAAGACAAACGTCCAGCTTTTGCTGCCACAGCAAAGGTGCCAGCGGGGAAAAGTGATGCTGGTCCTCACTGCCTCCTGGAAACCCTTCAAATGCCCCAGACAATTTGGCCTCTCTGCTTTCCTGCGCACTCTAGCCTCAAAAGCACCTTTTTTCACTTTCGGCGCCCTCCGGAGCAAAAAAGACAAACGTCCAGCTTTTGCTGCCACAGCAAAGGTGCCAGCGGGGAAAAGTGATGCTGGTCCTCACTGCCTCCTGGAACCCCTTCAAATGCCCCAGACAATTTGGCCCTCTCTGCTTTCCTGCGCACTCTAGCCTCAAAAGCACCTTTTTTCACTTTCGGCGCCCCCCAGAGAAAAAAGACAAACGTCCAGCTTTTGCTGCCACAGCAAAGGTGCCAGCGGGAAAAGTGATGCTGGTCCTCACTGCCTCCTGGAACCCCTTCAAATGCCCCAGACAATTTGGCCCTCTCTGCTTTCCTGCGCACTCTAGCCTCAAAAGCACCTTTTTTTCACTTTCGGCGCCCCCCAGAGGAAAAAAGACAAACGTCCAGCTTTTGCTGCCACAGCAAAGGTGCCAGCGGGGAAAAGTGATGCTGGTCCTCACTGCCTCCTGGAACCCCTTCAAATGCCCCAGACAATTTGGCCCTCTCTGCTTTCCTGCGGACTCTAGCCTCAAAAGCACCTTTTTTCACTTTCGGCGCCCTCCGGAGGAAAAAAGACAAACGTCCAGCTTTTGCTGCCACAGCAAAGGTGCCAGCGGGGAAAAGTGATGCTGGTCCTCACTGCCTCCTGGAACCCCTTCAAATGCCCCAGACAATTTGGCCCTCTCTGCTTTCCTGCGCACTCTAGCCTCAAAAGCACCTTTTTTCACTTTCGGCGCCCTCCGGAGGAAAAAAGACAAACGTCCAGCTTTTGCTGCCACAGCAAAGGTGCCAGCGGGGAAAAGTGATGCTGGTCCTCACTGCCTCCTGGAACCCCTTCAAATGCCCCAGACAATTTGGCCCTCTCTGCTTTCCTGCGCACTCTAGCCTCAAAAGCACCTTTTTTCACTTTCGGCGCCCTCCGGAGCAAAAAAGACAAACGTCCAGCTTTTGCTGCCACAGCAAAGGTGCCAGCGGGGAAAAGTGATGCTGGTCCTCACTGCCTCCTGGAACCCCTTCAAATGCCCCAGACAATTTGGCGCTCTCTGCTTTCCTGCGCACTCTAGCCTCAAAAGCACCTTTTTTCACTTTCGGCGCCCTCCGGAGCAAAAAAGACAAACGTCCAGCTTTTGCTGCCACAGCAAAGGTGCCAGCGGGGAAAAGTGATGCTGGTCCTCACTGCCTCCTGGAACCCCTTCAAATGCCCCAGACAATTTGGCCCTCTCTGCTTTCCTGCGCACTCTAGCCTCAAAAGCAACTTTTTTTCACTTTCGGCGCCCCCCAGAGGAAAAAAGACAAACGTCCAGCTTTTGCTGCCACAGCAAAGGTGCCAGCGGGGAAAAGTGATGCTGGTCCTCACTGCCTCCTGGAACCCCTTCAAATGCCCCAGACAATTTGGCCCTCTCTGCTTTCCTGCGCACTCTAGCCTCAAAAGCACCTTTTTTCACTTTCGGCGCCCCCCAGAGGAAAAAAGACAAACGTCCAGCTTTTGCTGCCACAGCAAAGGTGCCAGCGGGGAAAAGTGATGCTGGTCCTCACTGCCTCCTGGAACCCCTTCAAATGCCCCAGACAATTTGGCCCTCTCTGCTTTCCTGCGCACTCTAGCCTCAAAAGCACCGGTTTTCAATTTCAGCACGGTTTGGAGCAAAAAAGACAAACGTCCAGCTTTTGCTGCCACAGCAAAGGTGCCAGCGGGGAAAAGTGATGCTGGTCCTCACTGCCTCCTGGAACCCCTTCAAATGCCCCAGACAATTTGGCCCTCTCTGCTTTCCTGCGCACTCTAGCCTCAAAAGCACCTTTTTTCACTTTCGGCGCCCCCCAGAGGAAAAAAGACAAACGTCCAGCTTTTGCTGCCACAGCAAAGGTGCCAGCGGGGAAAAGTGATGCTGGTCCTCACTGCCTCCTGGAAACCCCTTCAAATGCCCCAGACAATTTGGCCCTCTCTGCTTTCCTGCGCACTCTAGCCTCAAAAGCACCTTTTTTCACTTTCGGCGCCCTCCGGAGCAAAAAAGACAAACGTCCAGCTTTTGCTGCCACAGCAAAGGTGCCAGCGGGGAAAAGTGATGCTGGTCCTCACTGCCTCCTGGAACCCCTTCAAATGCCCCAGACAATTTGGCCCTCTCTGCTTTCCTGCGCACTCTAGCCTCAAAAGCACCTTTTTTCACTTTCGGCGCCCCCCAGAGGAAAAAAGACAAACGTCCAGCTTTTGCTGCCACAGCAAAGGTGCCAGCGGGGAAAAGTGATGCTGGTCCTCACTGCCTCCTGGAACCCCTTCAAATGCCCCAGACAATTTGGCCCTCTCTGCTTTCCTGCGCACTCTAGCCTCAAAAGCACCTTTTTTCACTTTCGGCGCCCCCCAGAGGAAAAAAGACAAACGTCCAGCTTTTGCTGCCACAGCAAAGGTGCCAGCGGGGAAAAGTGATGCTGGTCCTCACTGCCTCCTGGAACCCCTTCAAATGCCCCAGACAATTTGGCCCTCTCTGCTTTCCTGCGGACTCTAGCCTCAAAAGCACCTTTTTTCACTTTCGGCGCCCTCCGGAGCAAAAAAGACAAACGTCCAGCTTTTGCTGCCACAGCAAAGGTGCCAGCGGGGAAAAGTGATGCTGGTCCTCACTGCCTCCTGGAACCCCTTCAAATGCCCCAGACAATTTGGCCCTCTCTGCTTTCCTGCGCACTCTAGCCTCAAAAGCACCTTTTTTCACTTTCGGCGCCCTCCGGAGGAAAAAAGACAAACGTCCAGCTTTTGCTGCCACAGCAAAGGTGCCAGCGGGGAAAAGTGATGCTGGTCCTCACTGCCTCCTGGAACCCCTTCAAATGCCCCAGACAATTTGGCCCTCTCTGCTTTCCTGCGCACTCTAGCCTCAAAAGCACCTTTTTTCACTTTCGGCGCCCTCCGGAGCAAAAAAGACAAACGTCCAGCTTTTGCTGCCACAGCAAAGGTGCCAGCGGGGAAAAGTGATGCTGGTCCTCACTGCCTCCTGGAACCCCTTCAAATGCCCCAGACAATTTGGCCCTCTCTGCTTTCCTGCGCACTCTAGCCTCAAAAGCACCTTTTTTCACTTTCGGCGCCCTCCGGAGCAAAAAAGACAAACGTCCAGCTTTTGCTGCCACAGCAAAGGTGCCAGCGGGGAAAAGTGATGCTGGTCCTCACTGCCTCCTGGAACCCCTTCAAATGCCCCAGACAATTTGGCCCTCTCTGCTTTCCTGCGCACTCTAGCCTCAAAAGCAACTTTTTTCACTTTCGGCGCCCCCCAGAGGAAAAAAGACAAACGTCCAGCTTTTGCTGCCACAGCAAAGGTGCCAGCGGGGAAAAGTGATGTTGGTCCTCACTGCCTCCTGGAACCCCTTCAAATGCCCCAGACAATTTGGCCCTCTCTGCTTTCCTGCGCACTCTAGCCTCAAAAGCACCTTTTTTCACTTTCGGCGCCCCCCAGAGGAAAAAAGACAAACGTCCAGCTTTTGCTGCCACAGCAAAGGTGCCAGCGGGGAAAAGTGATGCTGGTCCTCACTGCCTCCTGGAACCCCTTCAAATGCCCCAGACAATTTGGCCCTCTCTGCTTTCCTGCGCACTCTAGCCTCAAAAACACCGGTTTTCAATTTCAGCACGGTTTGGAGCAAAAAAGACAAACGTCCAGCTTTTGCTGCCACAGCAAAGGTGCCAGCGGGGAAAAGTGATGCTGGTCCTCACTGCCTCCTGGAACCCCTTCAAATGCCCCCAGACAATTTGGCCCTCTCTGCTTTCCTGCGCACTCTAGCCTCAAAAGCACCTTTTTCACTTTCGGCGCCCCCCAGAGGAAAAAAGACAAACGTCCAGCTTTTGCTGCCACAGCAAAGGTGCCAGCGGGGAAAAGTGATGCTGGTCCTCACTGCCTCCTGGAACCCCTTCAAATGCCCCAGACAATTTGGCCCTCTCTGCTTTCCTGCGCACTCTAGCCTTAAAAGCACCTTTTTTCACTTTCGGCGCCCCCCAGAGGAAAAAGACAAACGTCCAGCTTTTGCTGCCACAGCAAAGGTGCCAGCGGGGAAAAGTGATGCTGGTCCTCACTGCCTCCTGGAACCCCTTCAAATGCCCCAGACAATTTGGCCCTCTCTGCTTTCCTGCGCACTCTAGCCTCAAAAGCACCTTTTTTCACTTTCGGCGCCCCCCAGAGGAAAAAAGACAAACGTCCAGCTTTTGCTGCCACAGCAAAGGTGCCAGCGGGGAAAAGTGATGCTGGTCCTCACTGCCTCCTGGAACCCCTTCAAATGCCCCAGACAATTTGGCCCTCTCTGCTTTCCTGCGCACTCTAGCCTCAAAAGCACCTTTTTTCACTTTCGGCGCCCCCCAGAGGAAAAAAGACAAACGTCCAGCTTTTGCTGCCACAGCAAAGGTGCCAGCGGGGAAAAGTGATGCTGGTCCTCACTGCCTCCTGGAACCCCTTCAAATGCCCCAGACAATTTGGCCCTCTCTGCTTTCCTGCGCACTCTAGCCTCAAAAGCACCTTTTTACAGTATCGGCGCCCTCCGGAGCAAAAAAGACAAACGTCCAGCTTTTGCTGCCACAGCAAAGGTGCCAGCGGGGAAAAGTGATGCTGGTCCTCACTGCCTCCTGGAACCCCTTCAAATGCCCCAGACAATTTGGCCCTCTCTGCTTTCCTGCGCACTCTAGCCTCAAAAGCACCTTTTTTCACTTTCGGCGCCCCCCAGAGGAAAAAAGACAAACGTCCAGCTTTTGCTGCCACAGCAAAGGTGCCAGCGGGGAAAAGTGATGTTGGTCCTCACTGCCTCCTGGAACCCCTTCAAATGCCCCAGACAATTTGGCCCTCTCTGCTTTCCTGCGCACTCTAGCCTCAAAAGCACCTTTTTTCACTTTCGGCGCCCCCCGGAGAAAAAAAGACAAACGTCCAGCTTTTGCTGCCACAGCAAAGGTGCCAGCGGGGAAAAGTGATGCTGGTCCTCACTGCCTCCTGGAACCCCTTCAAATGCCCCAGACAATTTGGCCCTCTCTGCTTTCCTGCGCACTCTAGCCTCAAAAGCACCGGTTTTCAATTTCAGCGCGGTTTGGAGCAAAAAAGACAAACGTCCAGCTTTTGCTGCCACAGCAAAGGTGCCAGCGGGGAAAAGTGATGCTGGTCCTCACTGCCTCCTGGAACCCCTTCAAATGCCCCAGACAATTTGGCCCTCTCTGCTTTCCTGCGCACTCTAGCCTCAAAAGCACCTTTTTTCACTTTCGGCGCCCCCCAGAGGAAAAAAAGACAAACGTCCAGCTTTTGCTGCCACAGCAAAGGTGCCAGCGGGGAAAAGTGATGCTGGTCCTCACTGCCTCCTGGAACCCCTTCAAATGCCCCAGACAATTTGGCCCTCTCTGCTTTCCTGCGCACTCTAGCCTCAAAAGCACCTTTTTTCACTTTCGGCATCCTCCGGAGCAAAAAAGACAAACGTGCAGCTTTTGCTGCCACAGCAAAGGTGCCAGCGGGGAAAAGTGATGCTGGTCCTCACTGCCTCCTGGAACCCCTTCAAATGCCCCAGACAATTTGGCCCTCTCTGCTTTCCTGCGCACTCTAGCCTCAAAAGCACCTTTTTTCACTTTCGGCGCCCCCCAGAGGAAAAAAGACAAACGTCCAGCTTTTGCTGCCACAGCAAAGGTGCCAGCGGGGAAAAGTGATGCTGGTCCTCACTGCCTCCTGGAACCCCTTCAAATGCCCCAGACAATTTGGCCCTCTCTACTTTCCTGCGCACTCTAGCCTCAAAAGCACCTGTTTTCACTTTCGGCGCCCCCCAGAGGAAAAAAGACAAACGTCCAGCTTTTGCTGCCACAGCAAAGGTGCCAGCGGGGAAAAGTGATGCTGGTCCTCACTGCCTCCTGGAACCCCTTCAAATGCCCCAGACAATTTGGCCCTCTCTGCTTTCCTGCGGACTCTAGCCTCAAAAGCACCTTTTTTCACTTTCGGCGCCCCCCAGAGGAAAAAAGACAAACGTCCAGCTTTTGCTGCCACAGCAAAGGTGCCAGCGGGGAAAAGTGATGCTGGTCCTCACTGCCTCCTGGAACCCCTTCAAATGCCCCAGACGATTTGGCCCTCTCTGCTTTCCTGCGCACTCTAGCCTTAAAAGCACCTTTTTCACTTTCGGCGCCCCCCAGAGGAAAAAAGACAAACGTCCAGCTTTTGCTGCCACAGCAAAGGTGCCAGCGGGGAAAAGTGATGCTGGTCCTCACTGCCTCCTGGAACCCCTTCAAATGCCCCAGACAATTTGGCCCTCTCTGCTTTCCTGCGCACTCTAGCCTCAAAAGCACCTTTTTTCACTTTCGGCGCCCCCCAGAGGAAAAAAGACAAACGTCCAGCTTTTGCTGCCACAGCAAAGGTGCCAGCGGGGAAAAGTGATGCTGGTCCTCACTGCCTCCTGGAACCCCTTCAAATGCCCCAGACAATTTGGCCCTCTCTGCTTTCCTGCGCACTCTAGCCTCAAAAGCACCTTTTTTCACTTTCGGCGCCCTCCGGAGCAAAAAAGACAAACGTCCAGCTTTTGCTGCCACAGCAAAGGTGCCAGCGGGGAAAAGTGATGCTGGTCCTCACTGCCTCCTGGAACCCCTTCAAATGCCCCAGACAATTTGGCCCTCTCTGCTTTCCTGCGCACTCTAGCCTCAAAAGCACCTTTTTTCACTTTCGGCGCCCTCCGGAGCAAAAAAGACAAACGTGCAGCTTTTGCTGCCACAGCAAAGGTGCCAGCGGGGAAAAGTGATGCTGGTCCTCACTGCCTCCTGGAACCCCTTCAAATGCCCCAGACAATTTGGCCCTCTCTGCTTTCCTGCGCACTCTAGCTTTAAAAGCACCTTTTTTCAATTTCGGCGCCCCCCAGAGGAAAAAAGACAAACGTCCAGCTTTTGCTGCCACAGCAAAGGTGCCAGCGGGGAAAAGTGATGCTGGTCCTCACTGCCTCCTGGAACCCCTTCAAATGCCCCAGACAATTTGGCCCTCTCTGCTTTCCTGCGCACTCTAGCCTCAAAAGCACCTTTTTTCACTTCCGGCGCCCCCCAGAGGAAAAAAGACAAACGTCCAGCTTTTGCTGCCACAGCAAAGGTGCCAGCGGGGAAAAGTGATGCTGGTCCTCACTGCCTCCTGGAACCCCTTCAAATGCCCCAGACAATTTGGCCCTCTCTGCTTTCCTGCGCACTCTAGCCTCAAAAGCACCTTTTTTCACTTTCGGCGCCCTCCGGAGGAAAAAAGACAAACGTCCAGCTTTTGCTGCCACAGCAAAGGTGCCAGCGGGGAAAAGTGATGCTGGTCCTCACTGCCTCCTGGAACCCCTTCAAATGCCCCAGACAATTTGGCCCTCTCTGCTTTCCTGCGCACTCTAGCCTCAAAAGCACCTTTTTTCACTTTCGGCGCCCTCCGGAGCAAAAAAGACAAACGTCCAGCTTTTGCTGCCACAGCAAAGGTGCCAGCGGGGAAAAGTGATGCTGGTCCTCACTGCCTCCTGGAACCCCTTCAAATGCCCCAGACAATTTGGCCCTCTCTGCTTTCCTGCGCACTCTAGCCTCAAAAGCACCTTTTTTCACTTTCGGCGCCCCCCAGAGGAAAAAAGACAAACGTCCAGCTTTTGCTGCCACAGCAAAGGTGCCAGCGGGGAAAAGTGATGCTGGTCCTCACTGCCTCCTGGAACCCCTTCAAATGCCCCAGACAATTTGGCCCTCTCTGCTTTCCTGCGCACTCTAGCCTCAAAAGCACCTTTTTTCACTTTCGGCGCCCTCCGGAGGAAAAAAGACAAACGTCCAGCTTTTGCTGCCACAGCAAAGGTGCCAGCGGGGAAAAGTGATGCTGGTCCTCACTGCCTCCTGGAACCCCTTCAAATGCCCCAGACAATTTGGCCCTCTCTGCTTTCCTGCGCACTCTAGCCTCAAAAACACCGGTTTTCAATTTCAGCGCGGTTTGGAGCAAAAAAGAAAAACGTCCAGCTTTTGCTGCCACAGCAAAGGTGCCAGCGGGGAAAAGTGATGCTGGTCCTCACTGCCTCCTGGAACCCCTTCAAATGCCCCAGACAATTTGGCCCTCTCTGCTTTCCTGCGCACTCTAGCCTCAAAAGCACCTTTTTTCACTTTCGGCGCCCCCCAGAGGAAAAAAGACAAACGTCCAGCTTTTGCTGCCACAGCAAAGGTGCCAGCGGGGAAAAGTGATGCTGGTCCTCACTGCCTCCTGGAACCCCTTCAAATGCCCCAGACAATTTGGTCCTCTCTGCTTTCCTGCGGACTCTAGCCTCAAAAGCACCTTTTTTCACTTTCGGCATCCTCCGGAGCAAAAAAGACAAACGTCCAGCTTTTGCTGCCACAGCAAAGGTGCCAGCGGGGAAAAGTGATGCTGGTCCTCACTGCCTCCTGGAACCCCTTCAAATGCCCCAGACAATTTGGCCCTCTCTGCTTTCCTGCGCACTCTAGCCTCAAAAGCACCTTTTTTCACTTTCGGCGCCCTCCGGAGGAAAAAAGACAAACGTCCAGCTTTTGCTGCCACAGCAAAGGTGCCAGCGGGGAAAAGTGATGCTGGTCCTCACTGCCTCCTGGAACCCCTTCAAATGCCCCAGACAATTTGGCCCTCTCTGCTTTCCTGCGGACTCTAGCCTCAAAAGCACCTTTTTTCACTTTCGGCGCCCCCCAGAGGAAAAAAGACAAACGTCCAGCTTTTGCTGCCACAGCAAAGGTGCCAGCGGGGAAAAGTGATGCTGGTCCTCACTGCCTCCTGGAACCCCTTCAAATGCCCCAGACAATTTGGCCCTCTCTGCTTTCCTGCGCACTCTAGCCTCAAAAGCACCTTTTTTCACTTTCGGCGCCCTCCGGAGCAAAAAAGACAAACGTCCAGCTTTTGCTGCCACAGCAAAGGTGCCAGCGGGGAAAAGTGATGCTGGTCCTCACTGCCTCCTGGAACCCCTTCAAATGCCCCAGACAATTTGGCCCTCTCTGCTTTCCTGCGCACTCTAGCCTCAAAAGCACCTTTTTTCACTTTCGGCGCCCTCCGGAGCAAAAAAGACAAACGTGCAGCTTTTGCTGCCACAGCAAAGGTGCCAGCGGGGAAAAGTGATGCTGGTCCTCACTGCCTCCTGGAACCCCTTCAAATGCCCCAGACAATTTGGCCCTCTCTGCTTTCCTGCGCACTCTAGCTTCAAAAGCACCTTTTTTCACTTTCGGCGGCCCCCAGAGGAAAAAAGACAAACGTCCAGCTTTTGCTGCCACAGCAAAGGTGCCAGCGGGGAAAAGTGATGCTGGTCCTCACTGCCTCCTGGAACCCCTTCAAATGCCCCAGACAATTTGGCCCTCTCTGCTTTCCTGCGGACTCTAGCCTCAAAAGCACCTTTTTTCACTTTCGGCGCCCTCCGGAGCAAAAAAGACAAACGTCCAGCTTTTGCTGCCACAGCAAAGGTGCCAGCGGGGAAAAGTGATGCTGGTCCTCACTGCCTCCTGGAACCCCTTCATATGCCCCAGACAATTTGGCCCTCTCTGCTTTCCTGCGCACTCTAGCCTCAAAAGCACCTTTTTTCACTTTCGGCGCCCTCCGGAGGAAAAAAGACAAACGTCCAGCTTTTGCTGCCACAGCAAAGGTGCCAGCGGGGAAAAGTGATGCTGGTCCTCACTGCCTCCTGGAACCCCTTCAAATGCCCCAGACAATTTGGCCCTCTCTGCTTTCCTGCGCACTCTAGCCTCAAAAACACCGGTTTTCAATTTCAGCGCGGTTTGGAGCAAAAAAGACAAACGTCCAGCTTTTGCTGCCACAGCAAAGGTGCCAGCGGGGAAAAGTGATGCTGGTCCTCACTGCCTCCTGGAACCCCTTCAAATGCCCCAGACAATTTGGCCCTCTCTGCTTTCCTGCGCACTCTAGCCTCAAAAGCACCTTTTTTCACTTCCGGCGCCCCCCAGAGGAAAAAAGACAAACGTCCAGCTTTTGCTGCCACAGCAAAGGTGCCAGCGGGGAAAAGTGATGCTGGTCCTCACTGCCTCCTGGAACCCCTTCAAATGCCCCAGACAATTTGGCCCTATCTGCTTTCCTGCGCACTCTAGCCTCAAAAGCACCTTTTTTCACTTTCGGCATCCTCCGGAGCAAAAAAGACAAACGTCCAGCTTTTGCTGACACAGCAAAGGTGCCAGCGGGGAAAAGTGATGCTGGTCCTCACTGCCTCCTGGAACCCCTTCAAATGCCCCAGACAATTTGGCCCTCTCTGCTTTCCTGCGCACTCTAGCCTCAAAAGCACCTTTTTTCACTTTCGGCGCCCCCCAGAGGAAAAAAGACAAACGTCCAGCTTTTGCTGCCACAGCAAAGGTGCCAGCGGGGAAAAGTGATGCTGGTCCTCACTGCCTCCTGGAACCCCTTCAAATGCCCCAGACAATTTGGCCCTCTCTGCTTTCCTGCGCACTCTAGCCTCAAAAGCACCTTTTTTCACTTTCGGCGCCCCCCAGAGGAAAAAAGACAAACGTCCAGCTTTTGCTGCCACAGCAAAGGTGCCAGCGGGGAAAAGTGATGCTGGTCCTCACTGCCTCCTGGAACCCCTTCAAATGCCCCAGACAATTTGGCCCTCTCTGCTTTCCTGCGCACTCTAGCCTCAAAAGCACCTTTTTTCACTTTCGGCGCCCTCCGGAGCAAAAAAGACAAACGTGCAGCTTTTGCTGCCACAGCAAAGGTGCCAGCGGGGAAAAGTGATGCTGGTCCTCACTGCCTCCTGGAACCCCTTCAAATGCCCCAGACAATTTGGCCCTCTCTGCTTTCCTGCGCACTCTAGCCTCAAAAACACCGGTTTTCAATTTCAGCGCAATTTGGAGCAAAAAAGACAAACGTCCAGCTTTTGCTGCCACAGCAAAGGTGCCAGCGGGGAAAAGTGATGCTGGTCCTCACTGCCTCCTGGAACCCCTTCAAATGCCCCAGACAATTTGGCCCTCTCTGCTTTCCTGCGCACTCTAGCCTCAAAAGCACCTTTTTTCACTTTCGGCATCCTCCGGAGCAAAAAAGACAAACGTGCAGCTTTTGCTGCCACAGCAAAGGTGCCAGCGGGGAAAAGTGATGCTGGTCCTCACTGCCTCCTGGAACCCCTTCAAATGCCCCAGACAATTTGGCCCTCTCTGCTTTCCTGCCGTCTCTATCCTAAAAAGCACCTTTTTTCACTTTCGGCGCCCTCCGGAGGAAAAAAGACAAACGTCCAGCTTTTGCTGCCACAGCAAAGGTGCCAGCGGGGAAAAGTGATGCTGGTCCTCACTGCCTCCTGGAACCCCTTCAAATGCCCCAGACAATTTGGCCCTCTCTGCTTTCCTGCGCACTCTAGCCTCAAAAGCACCTTTTTTCACTTTCGGCGCCCCCCAGAGGAAAAAAGACAAACGTCCAGCTTTTGCTGCCACAGCAAAGGTGCCAGCGGGGAAAAGTGATGCTGGTCCTCACTGCCTCCTGGAACCCCTTCAAATGCCCCAGACAATTTGGCCCTCTCTGCTTTCCTGCGCACTCTAGCCTCAAAAGCACCTTTTTTCACTTTCGGCGCCCTCCGGAGCAAAAAAGACAAACGTCCAGCTTTTGCTGCCACAGCAAAGGTGCCAGCGGGGAAAAGTGATGCTGGTCCTCACTGCCTCCTGGAACCCCTTCAAATGCCCCAGACAATTTGGCCCTCTCTGCTTTCCTGCGCACTCTAGCCTCAAAAGCACCTTTTTTCACTTTCGGCGCCCTCCGGAGCAAAAAAGACAAACGTGCAGCTTTTGCTGCCACAGCAAAGGTGCCAGCGGGGAAAAGTGATGCTGGTCCTCACTGCCTCCTGGAACCCCTTCAAATGCCCCAGACAATTTGGCCCTCTCTGCTTTCCTGCGCACTCTAGCTTTAAAAGCACCTTTTTTCAATTTCGGCGCCCCCCAGAGGAAAAAAGACAAACGTCCAGCTTTTGCTGCCACAGCAAAGGTGCCAGCGGGGAAAAGTGATGCTGGTCCTCACTGCCTCCTGGAACCCCTTCAAATGCCCCAGACAATTTGGCCCTCTCTGCTTTCCTGCGCACTCTAGCCTCAAAAGCACCTTTTTTCACTTCCGGCGCCCCCCAGAGGAAAAAAGACAAACGTCCAGCTTTTGCTGCCACAGCAAAGGTGCCAGCGGGGAAAAGTGATGCTGGTCCTCACTGCCTCCTGGAACCCCTTCAAATGCCCCAGATAATTTGGCCCTCTCTGCTTTCCTGCGCACTCTAGCCTCAAAAGCACCTTTTTTCACTTTCGGCGCCCTCCGGAGGAAAAAAGACAAACGTCCAGCTTTTGCTGCCACAGCAAAGGTGCCAGCGGGGAAAAGTGATGCTGGTCCTCACTGCCTCCTGGAACCCCTTCAAATGCCCCAGACAATTTGGCCCTCTCTGCTTTCCTGCGCACTCTAGCCTCAAAAGCACCTTTTTTCACTTTCGGCGCCCTCCGGAGCAAAAAAGACAAACGTCCAGCTTTTGCTGCCACAGCAAAGGTGCCAGCGGGGAAAAGTGATGCTGGTCCTCACTGCCTCCTGGAACCCCTTCAAATGCCCCAGACAATTTGGCCCTCTCTGCTTTCCTGCGCACTCTAGCCTCAAAAGCACCTTTTTTCACTTTCGGCGCCCCCCAGAGGAAAAAAGACAAACGTCCAGCTTTTGCTGCCACAGCAAAGGTGCCAGCGGGGAAAAGTGATGCTGGTCCTCACTGCCTCCTGGAACCCCTTCAAATGCCCCAGACAATTTGGCCCTCTCTGCTTTCCTGCGCACTCTAGCCTCAAAAGCACCTTTTTTCACTTTCGGCGCCCTCCGGAGCAAAAAAGACAAACGTCCAGCTTTTGCTGCCACAGCAAAGGTGCCAGCGGGGAAAAGTGATGCTGGTCCTCACTGCCTCCTGGAACCCCTTCAAATGCCCCAGACAATTTGGCCCTCTCTGCTTTCCTGCGCACTCTAGCCTCAAAAGCACCTTTTTTCACTTTCGGCGCCCTCCGGAGCAAAAAAGACAAACGTGCAGCTTTTGCTGCCACAGCAAAGGTGCCAGCGGGGAAAAGTGATGCTGGTCCTCACTGCCTCCTGGAACCCCTTCAAATGCCCCAGACAATTTGGCCCTCTCTGCTTTCCTGCGCACTCTAGCTTTAAAAGCACCTTTTTTCAATTTCGGCGCCCCCCAGAGGAAAAAAGACAAACGTCCAGCTTTTGCTGCCACAGCAAAGGTGCCAGCGGGGAAAAGTGATGCTGGTCCTCACTGCCTCCTGGAACCCCTTCAAATGCCCCAGACAATTTGGCCCTCTCTGCTTTCCTGCGCACTCTAGCCTCAAAAGCACCTTTTTTCACTTCCGGCGCCCCCCAGAGGAAAAAAGACAAACGTCCAGCTTTTGCTGCCACAGCAAAGGTGCCAGCGGGGAAAAGTGATGCTGGTCCTCACTGCCTCCTGGAACCCCTTCAAATGCCCCAGATAATTTGGCCCTCTCTGCTTTCCTGCGCACTCTAGCCTCAAAAGCACCTTTTTTCACTTTCGGCGCCCTCCGGAGGAAAAAAGACAAACGTCCAGCTTTTGCTGCCACAGCAAAGGTGCCAGCGGGGAAAAGTGATGCTGGTCCTCACTGCCTCCTGGAACCCCTTCAAATGCCCCAGACAATTTGGCCCTCTCTGCTTTCCTGCGCACTCTAGCCTCAAAAGCACCTTTTTTCACTTTCGGCGCCCTCCGGAGCAAAAAAGACAAACGTCCAGCTTTTGCTGCCACAGCAAAGGTGCCAGCGGGGAAAAGTGATGCTGGTCCTCACTGCCTCCTGGAACCCCTTCAAATGCCCCAGACAATTTGGCCCTCTCTGCTTTCCCTGCGCACTCTTAGCCTCAAAAACCGGTTTTCAATTTCAGCGCGGTTTGGAGCAAAAAAGAAAAACGTCCAGCTTTTGCTGCCACAGCAAAAGTGCCAGCGGGAAAAGTGATGCTGGTCCTCACTGCCTCCTGGAACCCCTTCAAATGCCCCAGACAATTTGGCCCTCTCTGCTTTCCTGCGCACTCTAGCCTCAAAAGCACCTTTTTTCACTTTCGGCGCCCCCCAGAGGAAAAAAGACAAACGTCCAGCTTTTGCTGCCACAGCAAAGGTGCCAGCGGGGAAAAGTGATGCTGGTCCTCACTGCCTCCTGGAACCCCTTCAAATGCCCCAGACAATTTGGTCCTCTCTGCTTTCCTGCGGACTCTAGCCTCAAAAGCACCTTTTTTCACTTTCGGCATCCTCCGGAGCAAAAAAGACAAACGTCCAGCTTTTGCTGCCACAGCAAAGGTGCCAGCGGGGAAAAGTGATGCTGGTCCTCACTGCCTCCTGGAACCCCTTCAAATGCCCCAGACAATTTGGCCCTCTCTGCTTTCCTGCGCACTCTAGCCTCAAAAGCACCTTTTTTCACTTTCGGCGCCCTCCGGAGGAAAAAAGACAAACGTCCAGCTTTTGCTGCCACAGCAAAGGTGCCAGCGGGGAAAAGTGATGCTGGTCCTCACTGCCTCCTGGAACCCCTTCAAATGCCCCAGACAATTTGGCCCTCTCTGCTTTCCTGCGGACTCTAGCCTCAAAAGCACCTTTTTTCACTTTCGGCGCCCCCCAGAGGAAAAAAGACAAACGTCCAGCTTTTGCTGCCACAGCAAAGGTGCCAGCGGGGAAAGTGATGCTGGTCCTCACTGCCTCCTGGAACCCCTTCAAATGCCCCAGACAATTTGGCCCTCTCTGCTTTCCTGCGCACTCTAGCCTCAAAAGCACCTTTTTTCACTTTCGGCGCCCTCCGGAGCAAAAAAGACAAACGTCCAGCTTTTGCTGCCACAGCAAAGGTGCCAGCGGGGAAAAGTGATGCTGGTCCTCACTGCCTCCTGGAACCCCTTCAAATGCCCCAGACAATTTGGCCCTCTCTGCTTTCCTGCGCACTCTAGCCTCAAAAGCACCTTTTTCACTTTCGGCGCCCTCCGGAGCAAAAAAGACAAACGTGCAGCTTTTGCTGCCACAGCAAAGGTGCCAGCGGGGAAAAGTGATGCTGGTCCTCACTGCCTCCTGGAACCCCTTCAAATGCCCCAGACAATTTGGCCCTCTCTGCTTTCCTGCGCACTCTAGCTTCAAAAGCACCTTTTTTCACTTTCGGCGGCCCCCAGAGGAAAAAAGACAAACGTCCAGCTTTGCTGCCACAGCAAAGGTGCCAGCGGGGAAAAGTGATGCTGGTCCTCACTGCCTCCTGGAACCCCTTCAAATGCCCCAGACAATTTGGCCCTCTCTGCTTTCCTGCGGACTCTAGCCTCAAAAGCACCTTTTTTCACTTTCGGCGCCCTCCGGAGCAAAAAAGACAAACGTCCAGCTTTTGCTGCCACAGCAAAGGTGCCAGCGGGGAAAAGTGATGCTGGTCCTCACTGCCTCCTGGAACCCCTTCATATGCCCCAGACAATTTGGCCCTCTCTGCTTTCCTGCGCACTCTAGCCTCAAAAGCACCTTTTTTCACTTTCGGCGCCCTCCGGAGGAAAAAAGACAAACGTCCAGCTTTTGCTGCCACAGCAAAGGTGCCAGCGGGGAAAAGTGATGCTGGTCCTCACTGCCTCCTGGAACCCCTTCAAATGCCCCAGACAATTTGGCCCTCTCTGCTTTCCTGCGGACTCTAGCCTCAAAAGCACCTTTTTTCACTTTCGGCGCCCCCCAGAGGAAAAAAGACAAACGTCCAGCTTTTGCTGCCACAGCAAAGGTGCCAGCGGGGAAAAGTGATGCTGGTCCTCACTGCCTCCTGGAACCCCTTCAAATGCCCCAGACAATTTGGCCCTCTCTGCTTTCCTGCGCACTCTAGCCTCAAAAGCACCTTTTTTCACTTTCGGCGCCCTCCGGAGCAAAAAAGACAAACGTCCAGCTTTTGCTGCCACAGCAAAGGTGCCAGCGGGGAAAAGTGATGCTGGTCCTCACTGCCTCCTGGAACCCCTTCAAATGCCCCAGACAATTTGGCCCTCTCTGCTTTCCTGCGCACTCTAGCCTCAAAAGCACCTTTTTTCACTTTCGGCGCCCTCCGGAGCAAAAAAGACAAACGTGCAGCTTTTGCTGCCACAGCAAAGGTGCCAGCGGGAAAAGTGATGCTGGTCCTCACTGCCTCCTGGAACCCCTTCAAATGCCCCAGACAATTTGGCCCCTCTCTGCTTTCCTGCGCACTCTAGCTTCAAAAGCACCTTTTTTCACTTTCGGCGGCGGCCCCCAGAGGAAAAAAGACAAACGTCCAGCTTTTGCTGCCACAGCAAAGGTGCCAGCGGGGAAAAGTGATGCTGGTCCTCACTGCCTCCTGGAACCCCTTCAAATGCCCCAGACAATTTGGCCCTCTCTGCTTTCCTGCGGACTCTAGCCTCAAAAGCACCTTTTTTCACTTTCGGCGCCCTCCGGAGCAAAAAAGACAAACGTCCAGCTTTTGCTGCCACAGCAAAGGTGCCAGCGGGGAAAAGTGATGCTGGTCCTCACTGCCTCCTGGAACCCCTTCATATGCCCCAGACAATTTGGCCCTCTCTGCTTTCCTGCGCACTCTAGCCTCAAAAGCACCTTTTTTCACTTTCGGCGCCCTCCGGAGGAAAAAAGACAAACGTCCAGCTTTTGCTGCCACAGCAAAGGTGCCAGCGGGGAAAAGTGATGCTGGTCCTCACTGCCTCCTGGAACCCCTTCAAATGCCCCAGACAATTTGGCCCTCTCTGCTTTCCTGCGCACTCTAGCCTCAAAAACACCGGTTTTCAATTTCAGCGCGGTTTGGAGCAAAAAAGACAAACGTCCAGCTTTTGCTGCCACAGCAAAGGTGCCAGCGGGGAAAAGTGATGCTGGTCCTCACTGCCTCCTGGAACCCCTTCAAATGCCCCAGACAATTTGGCCCTCTCTGCTTTCCTGCGCACTCTAGCCTCAAAAGCACCTTTTTTCACTTCCGGCGCCCCCCAGAGGAAAAAAGAAAAACGTCCAGCTTTTGCTGCCACAGCAAAGGTGCCAGCGGGGAAAAGTGATGCTGGTCCTCACTGCCTCCTGGAACCCCTTCAAATGCCCC
>NW_028126857.1:0-22438 GCF_965231255.1 Vanellus vanellus
GGTTCCAGGAGGCAGTGAGAAGCAGCATCACTTTTCCCCGCTGGCACCTTTGCTGTGGCAGCAAAAGCTGGACGTTTGTCCTTTTTGCTCCAAACAGCGCCGAAAGTGAAAAAAGGTGCTTTTGAGGATAGCGTGCGCAGGAAAGCAGAGAGGGCCAAATTGTCTGGCGCATTTGAAGGGGTTCCAGGAGGCAGTGAGAAGCAGCATCACTTTTCCCCGCTGGCACCTTTGCTGTGGCAGCAAAAGCTGGACGTTTGTCTTTTTTGCTCCAAACAGCGCCGAAAGTGAAAAAAGGTGCTTTTGAGGATAGACTTTTCAGGAAAGCAGAGAGGGCCAAATTGTCTGTGGCATTTGAAGGGGTTCCAGGAGGCAGTGAGGACCAGCATCACTTTTCCCCGCTGGCACCTTTGCTGTGGCAGCAAAAGCTGGACGTTTGTCTTTTTTGCTCCAAACAGCGCCGAAAGTGAAAAAAGGTGCTTTTGAGGATAGACTTTTCAGGAAAGCAGAGAGGGCCAAATTGTCTGGGGCATTTGAAGGGGTTCCAGGAGGCAGTGAGAAGCAGCATCACTTTTCCCCGCTGGCACCTTTGCTGTGGCAGCAAAAGCTGGACGTTTGTCTTTTTTGCTCCAAACAGCGCCGAAAGTGAAAAAAGGTGCTTTTGAGGATAGATTTTGCAGGAAAGCAGAGAGGGCCAAATTGTCTGGGGCATTTGAAGGGGTTCCAGGAGGCAGTGAGAAGCAGCATCACTTTTCCCCGCTGGCACCTTTGCTGTGGCAGCAAAAGCTGGACGTTTGTCCTTTTTGCTCCAAACAGCGCCGAAAGTGAAAAAAGGTGCTTTTGAGGATAGCGTGCGCAGGAAAGCAGAGAGGGCCAAATTGTCTGGGGCATTTGAAGGGGTTCCAGGAGGCAGTGAGAAGCAGCATCACTTTTCCCCGCTGGCACCTTTGCTGTGGCAGCAAAAGCTGGACGTTTGTCTTTTTTGCTCCAAACAGCGCCGAAAGTGAAAAAAGGTGCTTTTGAGGGTAGCGTGCGCAGGAAAGCAGAGAGGGCCAAATTGTCTGGGGCATTTGAAGGGGTTCCAGGAGGCAGTGAGGACCAACATCACTTTTCACCGCTGGCACCTTTGCTGTGGCAGCAAAAGCTGGACGTTTGTCTTTTTTGCTCCAAACAGCGCCGAAAGTGAAAAAAGGTGCTTTTGAGGATAGCGTGCGCAGGAAAGCAGAGAGGGCCAAATTGTCTGGGGCATTTGAAGGGGTTCCAGGAGGCAGTGAGAAGCAGCATCACTTTTCCCCGCTGGCACCTTTGCTGTGGCAGCAAAAGCTGGACGTTTGTCTTTTTTGCTCCAAACAGCGCCGAAAGTGAAAAAAGGTGCTTTTGAGGATAGACTTTTCAGGAAAGCAGAGAGGGCCAAATTGTCTGGGGCATTTGAAGGGGTTCCAGGAGGCAGTGAGGACCAGCATCACTTTTCCCCGCTGGCACCTTTGCTGTGGCAGCAAAAGCTGGACGTTTGTCTTTTTTGCTCCAAACAGCGCCGAAAGTGAAAAAAGGTCCTTTTGAGGATAGAGTGCGCAGGAAAGCAGAGAGGGCCAAATTGTCTGGGGCATTTGAAGGGGTTCCAGGAGGCAGTGAGAAGCAGCATCACTTTTCCTCGCTGGCACCTTTGCTGTGGCAGCAAAAGCTGGACGTTTGTCCTTTTTGCTCCAAACAGCGCCGAAAGTGAAAAAAGGTGCTTTTGAGGATAGATTTTGCAGGAAAGCAGAGAGGGCCAAATAATCTGGGGCATTTGAAGGGGTTCCAGGAGGCAGTGAGAAGCAGCATCACTTTTCCCCGCTGGCACCTTTGCTGTGGCAGCAAAAGCTGGACGTTTGTCCTTTTTGCTCCAAACAGCGCCGAAAGTGAAAAAAGGTGCTTTTGAGGATAGCGTGCGCAGGAAAGCAGAGAGGGCCAAATTGTCTGGCGCATTTGAAGGGGTTCCAGGAGGCAGTGAGAAGCAGCATCACTTTTCCCCGCTGGCACCTTTGCTGTGGCAGCAAAAGCTGGACGTTTGTCTTTTTTGCTCCAAACAGCGCCGAAAGTGAAAAAAGGTGCTTTTGAGGATAGACTTTTCAGGAAAGCAGAGAGGGCCAAATTGTCTGTGGCATTTGAAGGGGTTCCAGGAGGCAGTGAGGACCAGCATCACTTTTCCCCGCTGGCACCTTTGCTGTGGCAGCAAAAGCTGGACGTTTGTCTTTTTTGCTCCAAACAGCGCCGAAAGTGAAAAAAGGTGCTTTTGAGGATAGACTTTTCAGGAAAGCAGAGAGGGCCAAATTGTCTGGGGCATTTGAAGGGGTTCCAGGAGGCAGTGAGAAGCAGCATCACTTTTCCCCGCTGGCACCTTTGCTGTGGCAGCAAAAGCTGGACGTTTGTCTTTTTTGCTCCAAACAGCGCCGAAAGTGAAAAAAGGTGCTTTTGAGGGTAGCGTGCGCAGGAAAGCAGAGAGGGCCAAATTGTCTGGGGCATTTGAAGGGGTTCCAGGAGGCAGTGAGGACCAGCATCACTTTTCCCCGCTGGCACCTTTGCTGTGGCAGCAAAAGCTGGACGTTTGTCTTTTTTGCTCCAAACAGCGCCGAAAGTGAAAAAAGGTGCTTTTGAGGATAGCGTGCGCAGGAAAGCAGAGAGGGCCAAATTGTCTGGGGCATTTGAAGGGGTTCCAGGAGGCAGTGAGGACCAACATCACTTTTCACCGCTGGCACCTTTGCTGTGGCAGCAAAAGCTGGACGTTTGTCTTTTTTGCTCCAAACAGCGCCGAAAGTGAAAAAAGGTGCTTTTGAGGATAGCGTGCGCAGGAAAGCAGAGAGGGCCAAATTGTCTGGGGCATTTGAAGGGGTTCCAGGAGGCAGTGAGAAGCAGCATCACTTTTCCCCGCTGGCACCTTTGCTGTGGCAGCAAAAGCTGGACGTTTGTCTTTTTTGCTCCAAACAGCGCCGAAAGTGAAAAAAGGTGCTTTTGAGGATAGACTTTTCAGGAAAGCAGAGAGGGCCAAATTGTCTGGGGCATTTGAAGGGGTTCCAGGAGGCAGTGAGAAGCAGCATCACTTTTCCCCGCTGGCACCTTTGCTGTGGCAGCAAAAGCTGGACGTTTGTCTTTTTTGCTCCAAACAGCGCCGAAAGTGAAAAAAGGTGCTTTTGAGGATAGACTTTTCAGGAAAGCAGAGAGGGCCAAATTGTCTGTGGCATTTGAAGGGGTTCCAGGAGGCAGTGAGGACCAGCATCACTTTTCCCCGCTGGCACCTTTGCTGTGGCAGCAAAAGCTGGACGTTTGTCTTTTTTGCTCCAAACAGCGCCGAAAGTGAAAAAAGGTGCTTTTGAGGATAGACTTTTCAGGAAAGCAGAGAGGGCCAAATTGTCTGGGGCATTTGAAGGGGTTCCAGGAGGCAGTGAGAAGCAGCATCACTTTTCCCCGCTGGCACCTTTGCTGTGGCAGCAAAAGCTGGACGTTTGTCTTTTTTGCTCCAAACAGCGCCGAAAGTGAAAAAAGGTGCTTTTGAGGATAGATTTTGCAGGAAAGCAGAGAGGGCCAAATTGTCTGGGGCATTTGAAGGGGTTCCAGGAGGCAGTGAGTACCAGCATCACTTTTCCCCGCTGGCACCTTTGCTGTGGCAGCAAAAGCTGGACGTTTGTCTTTTTTGCTCCAAACAGCGCCGAAAGTGAAAAAAGGTGCTTTTGAGGGTAGCGTGCGCAGGAAAGCAGAGAGGGCCAAATTGTCTGGGGCATTTGAAGGGGTTCCAGGAGGCAGTGAGAAGCAGCATCACTTTTCCCCGCTGGCACCTTTGCTGTGGCAGCAAAAGCTGGACGTTTGTCTTTTTTGCTCCAAACAGCGCCGAAAGTGAAAAAAGGTGCTTTTGAGGGTAGCGTGCGCAGGAAAGCAGAGAGGGCCAAATTGTCTCGGGCATTTGAAGGGGTTCCAGGAGGCAGTGAGGACCAGCATCACTTTTCCCCGCTGGCACCTTTGCTGTGGCAGCAAAAGCTGGACGTTTGTCTTTTTTGCTCCAAACAGCGCCGAAAGTGAAAAAAGGTGCTTTTGAGGATAGCGTGCGCAGGAAAGCAGAGAGGGCCAAATTGTCTGGGGCATTTGAAGGGGTTCCAGGAGGCAGTGAGGACCAGCATCACTTTTCACCGCTGGCACCTTTGCTGTGGCAGCAAAAGCTGGACGTTTGTCTTTTTTGCTCCAAACAGCGCCGAAAGTGAAAAAAGGTGCTTTTGAGGATAGCGTGCGCAGGAAAGCAGAGAGGGCCAAATTGTCTGGGGCATTTGAAGGGGTTCCAGGAGGCAGTGAGAAGCAGCATCACTTTTCCCCGCTGGCACCTTTGCTGTGGCAGCAAAAGCTGGACGTTTGTCTTTTTTGCTCCAAACAGCGCCGAAAGTGAAAAAAGGTGCTTTTGAGGATAGACTTTTCAGGAAAGCAGAGAGGGCCAAATTGTCTGGGGCATTTGAAGGGGTTCCAGGAGGCAGTGAGGACCAGCATCACTTTTCCCCGCTGGCACCTTTGCTGTGGCAGCAAAAGCTGGACGTTTGTCTTTTTTGCTCCAAACAGCGCCGAAAGTGAAAAAAGGTCCTTTTGAGGATAGAGTGCGCAGGAAAGCAGAGAGGGCCAAATTGTCTGGGGCATTTGAAGGGGTTCCAGGAGGCAGTGGAAGCAGCATCACTTTTCCTCGCTGGCACCTTTGCTGTGGCAGCAAAAGCTGGACGTTTGTCCTTTTTGCTCCAAACAGCGCCGAAAGTGAAAAAAGGTGCTTTTGAGGATAGATTTTGCAGGAAAGCAGAGAGGGCCAAATAATCTGGGGCATTTGAAGGGGTTCCAGGAGGCAGTGAGAAGCAGCATCACTTTTCCCCGCTGGCACCTTTGCTGTGGCAGCAAAAGCTGGACGTTTGTCCTTTTTGCTCCAAACAGCGCCGAAAGTGAAAAAAGGTGCTTTTGAGGATAGCGTGCGCAGGAAAGCAGAGAGGGCCAAATTGTCTGGGGCATTTGAAGGGGTTCCAGGAGGCAGTGAGAAGCAGCATCACTTTTCCCCGCTGGCACCTTTGCTGTGGCAGCAAAAGCTGGACGTTTGTCTTTTTTGCTCCAAAGAGCGCCGAAAGTGAAAAAAGGTGCTTTTGAGGATAGACTTTTCAGGAAAGCAGAGAGGGCCAAATTGTCTGTGGCATTTGAAGGGGTTCCAGGAGGCAGTGAGGACCAGCATCACTTTTCCCCGCTGGCACCTTTGCTGTGGCAGCAAAAGCTGGACGTTTGTCTTTTTTGCTCCAAACAGCGCCGAAAGTGAAAAAAGGTGCTTTTGAGGATAGACTTTTCAGGAAAGCAGAGAGGGCCAAATTGTCTGGGGCATTTGAAGGGGTTCCAGGAGGCAGTGAGAAGCAGCATCACTTTTCCCCGCTGGCACCTTTGCTGTGGCAGCAAAAGCTGGACGTTTGTCTTTTTTGCTCCAAACAGCGCCGAAAGTGAAAAAAGGTGCTTTTGAGGATAGCGTGCGCAGGAAAGCAGAGAGGGCCAAATTGTCTGGGGCATTTGAAGGGGTTCCAGGAGGCAGTGAGGACCAGCATCACTTTTCCCCGCTGGCACCTTTGCTGTGGCAGCAAAAGCTGGACGTTTGTCTTTTTTGCTCCAAACAGCGCCGAAAGTGAAAAAAGGTGCTTTTGAGGATAGCGTGCGCAGGAAAGCAGAGAGGGCCAAATTGTCTGGGGCATTTGAAGGGGTTCCAGGAGGCAGTGAGAAGCAGCATCACTTTTCCCCGCTGGCACCTTTGCTGTGGCAGCAAAAGCTGGACGTTTGTCTTTTTTGCTCCAAACAGCGCCGAAAGTGAAAAAAGGTGCTTTTGAGGATAGACTTTTCAGGAAAGCAGAGAGGGCCAAATTGTCTGGGGCATTTGAAGGGGTTCCAGGAGGCAGTGAGGACCAGCATCACTTTTCCCCGCTGGCACCTTTGCTGTGGCAGCAAAAGCTGGACGTTTGTCTTTTTTGCTCCAAACAGCGCCGAAAGTGAAAAAAGGTCCTTTTGAGGATAGAGTCCGCAGGAAAGCAGAGAGGGCCAAATTGTCTGGGGCATTTGAAGGGGTTCCAGGAGGCAGTGAGAAGCAGCATCACTTTTCCCCGCTGGCACCTTTGCTGTGGCAGCAAAAGCTGGACGTTTGTCCTTTTTGCTCCAAACAGCGCCGAAAGTGAAAAAAGGTGCTTTTGAGGATAGCGTGCTCAGGAAAGCAGAGAGGGCCAAATTGTCTGGGGCATTTGAAGGGGTTCCAGGAGGCAGTGAGAAGCAGCATCACTTTTCCCCGCTGGCACCTTTGCTGTGGCAGCAAAAGCTGGACGTTTGTCTTTTTTGCTCCAAACAGCGCCGAAAGTGAAAAAAGGTGCTTTTGAGGGTAGCGTGCGCAGGAAAGCAGAGAGGGCCAAATTGTCTGGGGCATTTGAAGGGGTTCCAGGAGGCAGTGAGGACCAGCATCACTTTTCCCCGCTGGCACCTTTGCTGTGGCAGCAAAAGCTGGACGTTTGTCTTTTTTGCTCCAAACAGCGCCGAAAGTGAAAAAAGGTGCTTTTGAGGATAGCGTGCGCAGGAAAGCAGAGAGGGCCAAATTGTCTGGGGCATTTGAAGGGGTTCCAGGAGGCAGTGAGGACCAACATCACTTTTCACCGCTGGCACCTTTGCTGTGGCAGCAAAAGCTGGACGTTTGTCTTTTTTGCTCCAAACAGCGCCGAAAGTGAAAAAAGGTGCTTTTGAGGATAGCGTGCGCAGGAAAGCAGAGAGGGCCAAATTGTCTGGGGCATTTGAAGGGGTTCCAGGAGGCAGTGAGAAGCAGCATCACTTTTCCCCGCTGGCACCTTTGCTGTGGCAGCAAAAGCTGGACGTTTGTCTTTTTTGCTCCAAACAGCGCCGAAAGTGAAAAAAGGTGCTTTTGAGGATAGACTTTTCAGGAAAGCAGAGAGGGCCAAATTGTCTGGGGCATTTGAAGGGGTTCCAGGAGGCAGTGAGGACCAGCATCACTTTTCCCCGCTGGCACCTTTGCTGTGGCAGCAAAAGCTGGACGTTTGTCTTTTTTGCTCCAAACAGCGCCGAAAGTGAAAAAAGGTCCTTTTGAGGATAGAGTGCGCAGGAAAGCAGAGAGGGCCAAATTGTCTGGGGCATTTGAAGGGGTTCCAGGAGGCAGTGAGAAGCAGCATCACTTTTCCTCGCTGGCACCTTTGCTGTGGCAGCAAAAGCTGGACGTTTGTCCTTTTTGCTCCAAACAGCGCCGAAAGTGAAAAAAGGTGCTTTTGAGGATAGATTTTGCAGGAAAGCAGAGAGGGCCAAATAATCTGGGGCATTTGAAGGGGTTCCAGGAGGCAGTGAGAAGCAGCATCACTTTTCCCCGCTGGCACCTTTGCTGTGGCAGCAAAAGCTGGACGTTTGTCCTTTTTGCTCCAAACAGCGCCGAAAGTGAAAAAAGGTGCTTTTGAGGATAGCGTGCGCAGGAAAGCAGAGAGGGCCAAATTGTCTGGGGCATTTGAAGGGGTTCCAGGAGGCAGTGAGAAGCAGCATCACTTTTCCCCGCTGGCACCTTTGCTGTGGCAGCAAAAGCTGGACGTTTGTCTTTTTTGCTCCAAACAGCGCCGAAAGTGAAAAAAGGTGCTTTTGAGGATAGACTTTTCAGGAAAGCAGAGAGGGCCAAATTGTCTGTGGCATTTGAAGGGGTTCCAGGAGGCAGTGAGGACCAGCATCACTTTTCCCCGCTGGCACCTTTGCTGTGGCAGCAAAAGCTGGACGTTTGTCTTTTTTGCTCCAAACAGCGCCGAAAGTGAAAAAAGGTGCTTTTGAGGATAGACTTTTCAGGAAAGCAGAGAGGGCCAAATTGTCTGGGGCATTTGAAGGGGTTCCAGGAGGCAGTGAGAAGCAGCATCACTTTTCCCCGCTGGCACCTTTGCTGTGGCAGCAAAAGCTGGACGTTTGTCTTTTTTGCTCCAAACAGCGCCGAAAGTGAAAAAAGGTGCTTTTGAGGGTAGCGTGCGCAGGAAAGCAGAGAGGGCCAAATTGTCTGGGGCATTTGAAGGGGTTCCAGGAGGCAGTGAGAAGCAGCATCACTTTTCCCCGCTGGCACCTTTGCTGTGGCAGCAAAAGCTGGACGTTTGTCTTTTTTGCTCCAAACAGCGCCGAAAGTGAAAAAAGGTGCTTTTGAGGGTAGCGTGCGCAGGAAAGCAGAGAGGGCCAAATTGTCTCGGGCATTTGAAGGGGTTCCAGGAGGCAGTGAGGACCAGCATCACTTTTCCCCGCTGGCACCTTTGCTGTGGCAGCAAAAGCTGGACGTTTGTCTTTTTTGCTCCAAACAGCGCCGAAAGTGAAAAAAGGTGCTTTTGAGGATAGCGTGCGCAGGAAAGCAGAGAGGGCCAAATTGTCTGGGGCATTTGAAGGGGTTCCAGGAGGCAGTGAGGACCAGCATCACTTTTCACCGCTGGCACCTTTGCTGTGGCAGCAAAAGCTGGACGTTTGTCTTTTTTGCTCCAAACAGCGCCGAAAGTGAAAAAAGGTGCTTTTGAGGATAGACTTTTCAGGAAAGCAGAGAGGGCCAAATTGTCTGGGGCATTTGAAGGGGTTCCAGGAGGCAGTGAGAAGCAGCATCACTTTTCCCCGCTGGCACCTTTGCTGTGGCAGCAAAAGCTGGACGTTTGTCTTTTTTGCTCCAAACAGCGCCGAAAGTGAAAAAAGGTGCTTTTGAGGATAGACTTTTCAGGAAAGCAGAGAGGGCCAAATTGTCTCGGGCATTTGAAGGGGTTCCAGGAGGCAGTGAGGACCAGCATCACTTTTCCCCGCTGGCACCTTTGCTGTGGCAGCAAAAGCTGGACGTTTGTCTTTTTTGCTCCAAACAGCGCCGAAAGTGAAAAAAGGTGCTTTTGAGGATAGACTTTTCAGGAAAGCAGAGAGGGCCAAATTGTCTCGGGCATTTGAAGGGGTTCCAGGAGGCAGTGAGGACCAGCATCACTTTTCCCCGCTGGCACCTTTGCTGTGGCAGCAAAAGCTGGACGTTTGTCTTTTTTGCTCCAAACAGCGCCGAAAGTGAAAAAAGGTGCTTTTGAGGATAGACTTTTCAGGAAAGCAGAGAGGGCCAAATTGTCTGGGGCATTTGAAGGGGTTCCAGGAGGCAGTGAGAAGCAGCATCACTTTTCCCCGCTGGCACCTTTGCTGTGGCAGCAAAAGCTGGACGTTTGTCTTTTTTGCTCCAAACAGCGCCGAAAGTGAAAAAAGGTGCTTTTGAGGGTAGCGTGCGCAGGAAAGCAGAGAGGGCCAAATTGTCTGGGGCATTTGAAGGGGTTCCAGGAGGCAGTGAGGACCAGCATCACTTTTCCCCGCTGGCACCTTTGCTGTGGCAGCAAAAGCTGGACGTTTGTCTTTTTTGCTCCAAACAGCGCCGAAAGTGAAAAAAGGTGCTTTTGAGGATAGACTTTTCAGGAAAGCAGAGAGGGCCAAATTGTCTGGGGCATTTGAAGGGGTTCCAGGAGGCAGTGAGAAGCAGCATCACTTTTCCCCGCTGGCACCTTTGCTGTGGCAGCAAAAGCTGGACGTTTGTCTTTTTTGCTCCAAACAGCGCCGAAAGTGAAAAAAGGTGCTTTTGAGGGTAGCGTGCGCAGGAAAGCAGAGAGGGCCAAATTGTCTGGGGCATTTGAAGGGGTTCCAGGAGGCAGTGAGGACCAGCATCACTTTTCCCCGCTGGCACCTTTGCTGTGGCAGCAAAAGCTGGACGTTTGTCTTTTTTGCTCCAAACAGCGCCGAAAGTGAAAAAAGGTGCTTTTGAGGATAGCGTGCGCAGGAAAGCAGAGAGGGCCAAATTGTCTGGGGCATTTGAAGGGGTTCCAGGAGGCAGTGAGGACCAACATCACTTTTCACCGCTGGCACCTTTGCTGTGGCAGCAAAAGCTGGACGTTTGTCTTTTTTGCTCCAAACAGCGCCGAAAGTGAAAAAAGGTGCTTTTGAGGATAGCGTGCGCAGGAAAGCAGAGAGGGCCAAATTGTCTGGGGCATTTGAAGGGGTTCCAGGAGGCAGTGAGAAGCAGCATCACTTTTCCCCGCTGGCACCTTTGCTGTGGCAGCAAAAGCTGGACGTTTGTCTTTTTTGCTCCAAACAGCGCCGAAAGTGAAAAAAGGTGCTTTTGAGGATAGACTTTTCAGGAAAGCAGAGAGGGCCAAATTGTCTGGGGCATTTGAAGGGGTTCCAGGAGGCAGTGAGGACCAGCATCACTTTTCCCCGCTGGCACCTTTGCTGTGGCAGCAAAAGCTGGACGTTTGTCTTTTTTGCTCCAAACAGCGCCGAAAGTGAAAAAAGGTCCTTTTGAGGATAGAGTGCGCAGGAAAGCAGAGAGGGCCAAATTGTCTGGGGCATTTGAAGGGGTTCCAGGAGGCAGTGAGAAGCAGCATCACTTTTCCTCGCTGGCACCTTTGCTGTGGCAGCAAAAGCTGGACGTTTGTCCTTTTTGCTCCAAACAGCGCCGAAAGTGAAAAAAGGTGCTTTTGAGGATAGATTTTGCAGGAAAGCAGAGAGGGCCAAATAATCTGGGGCATTTGAAGGGGTTCCAGGAGGCAGTGAGAAGCAGCATCACTTTTCCCCGCTGGCACCTTTGCTGTGGCAGCAAAAGCTGGACGTTTGTCCTTTTTGCTCCAAACAGCGCCGAAAGTGAAAAAAGGTGCTTTTGAGGATAGCGTGCGCAGGAAAGCAGAGAGGGCCAAATTGTCTGGGGCATTTGAAGGGGTTCCAGGAGGCAGTGAGAAGCAGCATCACTTTTCCCCGCTGGCACCTTTGCTGTGGCAGCAAAAGCTGGACGTTTGTCTTTTTTGCTCCAAACAGCGCCGAAAGTGAAAAAAGGTGCTTTTGAGGATAGACTTTTCAGGAAAGCAGAGAGGGCCAAATTGTCTGTGGCATTTGAAGGGGTTCCAGGAGGCAGTGAGGACCAGCATCACTTTTCCCCGCTGGCACCTTTGCTGTGGCAGCAAAAGCTGGACGTTTGTCTTTTTTGCTCCAAACAGCGCCGAAAGTGAAAAAAGGTGCTTTTGAGGATAGACTTTTCAGGAAAGCAGAGAGGGCCAAATTGTCTGGGGCATTTGAAGGGGTTCCAGGAGGCAGTGAGAAGCAGCATCACTTTTCCCCGCTGGCACCTTTGCTGTGGCAGCAAAAGCTGGACGTTTGTCTTTTTTGCTCCAAACAGCGCCGAAAGTGAAAAAAGGTGCTTTTGAGGATAGATTTTGCAGGAAAGCAGAGAGGGCCAAATTGTCTGGGGCATTTGAAGGGGTTCCAGGAGGCAGTGAGTACCAGCATCACTTTTCCCCGCTGGCACCTTTGCTGTGGCAGCAAAAGCTGGACGTTTGTCTTTTTTGCTCCAAACAGCGCCGAAAGTGAAAAAAGGTGCTTTTGAGGGTAGCGTGCGCAGGAAAGCAGAGAGGGCCAAATTGTCTGGGGCATTTGAAGGGGTTCCAGGAGGCAGTGAGAAGCAGCATCACTTTTCCCCGCTGGCACCTTTGCTGTGGCAGCAAAAGCTGGACGTTTGTCTTTTTTGCTCCAAACAGCGCCGAAAGTGAAAAAAGGTGCTTTTGAGGGTAGCGTGCGCAGGAAAGCAGAGAGGGCCAAATTGTCTCGGGCATTTGAAGGGGTTCCAGGAGGCAGTGAGGACCAGCATCACTTTTCCCCGCTGGCACCTTTGCTGTGGCAGCAAAAGCTGGACGTTTGTCTTTTTTGCTCCAAACAGCGCCGAAAGTGAAAAAAGGTGCTTTTGAGGATAGCGTGCGCAGGAAAGCAGAGAGGGCCAAATTGTCTGGGGCATTTGAAGGGGTTCCAGGAGGCAGTGAGGACCAGCATCACTTTTCACCGCTGGCACCTTTGCTGTGGCAGCAAAAGCTGGACGTTTGTCTTTTTTGCTCCAAACAGCGCCGAAAGTGAAAAAAGGTGCTTTTGAGGATAGACTTTTCAGGAAAGCAGAGAGGGCCAAATTGTCTGGGGCATTTGAAGGGGTTCCAGGAGGCAGTGAGGACCAGCATCACTTTTCCCCGCTGGCACCTTTGCTGTGGCAGCAAAAGCTGGACGTTTGTCTTTTTTGCTCCAAACAGCGCCGAAAGTGAAAAAAGGTGCTTTTGAGGATAGACTTTTCAGGAAAGCAGAGAGGGCCAAATTGTCTGGGGCATTTGAAGGGGTTCCAGGAGGCAGTGAGAAGCAGCATCACTTTTCCTCGCTGGCACCTTTGCTGTGGCAGCAAAAGCTGGACGTTTGTCCTTTTTGCTCCAAACAGCGCCGAAAGTGAAAAAAGGTGCTTTTGAGGATAGATTTTGCAGGAAAGCAGAGAGGGCCAAATAATCTGGGGCATTTGAAGGGGTTCCAGGAGGCAGTGAGAAGCAGCATCACTTTTCCCCGCTGGCACCTTTGCTGTGGCAGCAAAAGCTGGACGTTTGTCCTTTTTGCTCCAAACAGCGCCGAAAGTGAAAAAAGGTGCTTTTGAGGATAGCGTGCGCAGGAAAGCAGAGAGGGCCAAATTGTCTGGCGCATTTGAAGGGGTTCCAGGAGGCAGTGAGAAGCAGCATCACTTTTCCCCGCTGGCACCTTTGCTGTGGCAGCAAAAGCTGGACGTTTGTCTTTTTTGCTCCAAACAGCGCCGAAAGTGAAAAAAGGTGCTTTTGAGGATAGACTTTTCAGGAAAGCAGAGAGGGCCAAATTGTCTGTGGCATTTGAAGGGGTTCCAGGAGGCAGTGAGGACCAGCATCACTTTTCCCCGCTGGCACCTTTGCTGTGGCAGCAAAAGCTGGACGTTTGTCTTTTTTGCTCCAAACAGCGCCGAAAGTGAAAAAAGGTGCTTTTGAGGATAGACTTTTCAGGAAAGCAGAGAGGGCCAAATTGTCTGGGGCATTTGAAGGGGTTCCAGGAGGCAGTGAGAAGCAGCATCACTTTTCCCCGCTGGCACCTTTGCTGTGGCAGCAAAAGCTGGACGTTTGTCTTTTTTGCTCCAAACAGCGCCGAAAGTGAAAAAAGGTGCTTTTGAGGATAGATTTTGCAGGAAAGCAGAGAGGGCCAAATTGTCTGGGGCATTTGAAGGGGTTCCAGGAGGCAGTGAGAAGCAGCATCACTTTTCCCCGCTGGCACCTTTGCTGTGGCAGCAAAAGCTGGACGTTTGTCCTTTTTGCTCCAAACAGCGCCGAAAGTGAAAAAAGGTGCTTTTGAGGATAGCGTGCGCAGGAAAGCAGAGAGGGCCAAATTGTCTGGGGCATTTGAAGGGGTTCCAGGAGGCAGTGAGAAGCAGCATCACTTTTCCCCGCTGGCACCTTTGCTGTGGCAGCAAAAGCTGGACGTTTGTCTTTTTTGCTCCAAACAGCGCCGAAAGTGAAAAAAGGTGCTTTTGAGGGTAGCGTGCGCAGGAAAGCAGAGAGGGCCAAATTGTCTGGGGCATTTGAAGGGGTTCCAGGAGGCAGTGAGGACCAGCATCACTTTTCCCCGCTGGCACCTTTGCTGTGGCAGCAAAAGCTGGACGTTTGTCTTTTTTGCTCCAAACAGCGCCGAAAGTGAAAAAAGGTGCTTTTGAGGATAGCGTGCGCAGGAAAGCAGAGAGGGCCAAATTGTCTGGGGCATTTGAAGGGGTTCCAGGAGGCAGTGAGGACCAACATCACTTTTCACCGCTGGCACCTTTGCTGTGGCAGCAAAAGCTGGACGTTTGTCTTTTTTGCTCCAAACAGCGCCGAAAGTGAAAAAAGGTGCTTTTGAGGATAGCGTGCGCAGGAAAGCAGAGAGGGCCAAATTGTCTGGGGCATTTGAAGGGGTTCCAGGAGGCAGTGAGAAGCAGCATCACTTTTCCCCGCTGGCACCTTTGCTGTGGCAGCAAAAGCTGGACGTTTGTCTTTTTTGCTCCAAACAGCGCCGAAAGTGAAAAAAGGTGCTTTTGAGGATAGACTTTTCAGGAAAGCAGAGAGGGCCAAATTGTCTGGGGCATTTGAAGGGGTTCCAGGAGGCAGTGAGGACCAGCATCACTTTTCCCCGCTGGCACCTTTGCTGTGGCAGCAAAAGCTGGACGTTTGTCTTTTTTGCTCCAAACAGCGCCGAAAGTGAAAAAAGGTCCTTTTGAGGATAGAGTGCGCAGGAAAGCAGAGAGGGCCAAATTGTCTGGGGCATTTGAAGGGGTTCCAGGAGGCAGTGAGAAGCAGCATCACTTTTCCTCGCTGGCACCTTTGCTGTGGCAGCAAAAGCTGGACGTTTGTCCTTTTTGCTCCAAACAGCGCCGAAAGTGAAAAAAGGTGCTTTTGAGGATAGATTTTGCAGGAAAGCAGAGAGGGCCAAATAATCTGGGGCATTTGAAGGGGTTCCAGGAGGCAGTGAGAAGCAGCATCACTTTTCCCCGCTGGCACCTTTGCTGTGGCAGCAAAAGCTGGACGTTTGTCCTTTTTGCTCCAAACAGCGCCGAAAGTGAAAAAAGGTGCTTTTGAGGATAGCGTGCGCAGGAAAGCAGAGAGGGCCAAATTGTCTGGCGCATTTGAAGGGGTTCCAGGAGGCAGTGAGAAGCAGCATCACTTTTCCCCGCTGGCACCTTTGCTGTGGCAGCAAAAGCTGGACGTTTGTCTTTTTTGCTCCAAACAGCGCCGAAAGTGAAAAAAGGTGCTTTTGAGGATAGACTTTTCAGGAAAGCAGAGAGGGCCAAATTGTCTGTGGCATTTGAAGGGGTTCCAGGAGGCAGTGAGGACCAGCATCACTTTTCCCCGCTGGCACCTTTGCTGTGGCAGCAAAAGCTGGACGTTTGTCTTTTTTGCTCCAAACAGCGCCGAAAGTGAAAAAAGGTGCTTTTGAGGATAGACTTTTCAGGAAAGCAGAGAGGGCCAAATTGTCTGGGGCATTTGAAGGGGTTCCAGGAGGCAGTGAGAAGCAGCATCACTTTTCCCCGCTGGCACCTTTGCTGTGGCAGCAAAAGCTGGACGTTTGTCTTTTTTGCTCCAAACAGCGCCGAAAGTGAAAAAAGGTGCTTTTGAGGATAGCGTGCGCAGGAAAGCAGAGAGGGCCAAATTGTCTGGGGCATTTGAAGGGGTTCCAGGAGGCAGTGAGGACCAGCATCACTTTTCCCCGCTGGCACCTTTGCTGTGGCAGCAAAAGCTGGACGTTTGTCTTTTTTGCTCCAAACAGCGCCGAAAGTGAAAAAAGGTGCTTTTGAGGATAGCGTGCGCAGGAAAGCAGAGAGGGCCAAATTGTCTGGGGCATTTGAAGGGGTTCCAGGAGGCAGTGAGGACCAACATCACTTTTCACCGCTGGCACCTTTGCTGTGGCAGCAAAAGCTGGACGTTTGTCTTTTTTGCTCCAAACAGCGCCGAAAGTGAAAAAAGGTGCTTTTGAGGATAGCGTGCGCAGGAAAGCAGAGAGGGCCAAATTGTCTGGGGCATTTGAAGGGGTTCCAGGAGGCAGTGAGAAGCAGCATCACTTTTCCCCGCTGGCACCTTTGCTGTGGCAGCAAAAGCTGGACGTTTGTCTTTTTTGCTCCAAACAGCGCCGAAAGTGAAAAAAGGTGCTTTTGAGGATAGACTTTTCAGGAAAGCAGAGAGGGCCAAATTGTCTGGGGCATTTGAAGGGGTTCCAGGAGGCAGTGAGAAGCAGCATCACTTTTCCCCGCTGGCACCTTTGCTGTGGCAGCAAAAGCTGGACGTTTGTCTTTTTTGCTCCAAACAGCGCCGAAAGTGAAAAAAGGTGCTTTTGAGGATAGACTTTTCAGGAAAGCAGAGAGGGCCAAATTGTCTGTGGCATTTGAAGGGGTTCCAGGAGGCAGTGAGGACCAGCATCACTTTTCCCCGCTGGCACCTTTGCTGTGGCAGCAAAAGCTGGACGTTTGTCTTTTTTGCTCCAAACAGCGCCGAAAGTGAAAAAAGGTGCTTTTGAGGATAGACTTTTCAGGAAAGCAGAGAGGGCCAAATTGTCTGGGGCATTTGAAGGGGTTCCAGGAGGCAGTGAGAAGCAGCATCACTTTTCCCCGCTGGCACCTTTGCTGTGGCAGCAAAAGCTGGACGTTTGTCTTTTTTGCTCCAAACAGCGCCGAAAGTGAAAAAAGGTGCTTTTGAGGATAGATTTTGCAGGAAAGCAGAGAGGGCCAAATTGTCTGGGGCATTTGAAGGGGTTCCAGGAGGCAGTGAGTACCAGCATCACTTTTCCCCGCTGGCACCTTTGCTGTGGCAGCAAAAGCTGGACGTTTGTCTTTTTTGCTCCAAACAGCGCCGAAAGTGAAAAAAGGTGCTTTTGAGGGTAGCGTGCGCAGGAAAGCAGAGAGGGCCAAATTGTCTGGGGCATTTGAAGGGGTTCCAGGAGGCAGTGAGAAGCAGCATCACTTTTCCCCGCTGGCACCTTTGCTGTGGCAGCAAAAGCTGGACGTTTGTCTTTTTTGCTCCAAACAGCGCCGAAAGTGAAAAAAGGTGCTTTTGAGGGTAGCGTGCGCAGGAAAGCAGAGAGGGCCAAATTGTCTCGGGCATTTGAAGGGGTTCCAGGAGGCAGTGAGGACCAGCATCACTTTTCCCCGCTGGCACCTTTGCTGTGGCAGCAAAAGCTGGACGTTTGTCTTTTTTGCTCCAAACAGCGCCGAAAGTGAAAAAAGGTGCTTTTGAGGATAGCGTGCGCAGGAAAGCAGAGAGGGCCAAATTGTCTGGGGCATTTGAAGGGGTTCCAGGAGGCAGTGAGGACCAGCATCACTTTTCACCGCTGGCACCTTTGCTGTGGCAGCAAAAGCTGGACGTTTGTCTTTTTTGCTCCAAACAGCGCCGAAAGTGAAAAAAGGTGCTTTTGAGGATAGCGTGCGCAGGAAAGCAGAGAGGGCCAAATTGTCTGGGGCATTTGAAGGGGTTCCAGGAGGCAGTGAGAAGCAGCATCACTTTTCCCCGCTGGCACCTTTGCTGTGGCAGCAAAAGCTGGACGTTTGTCTTTTTTGCTCCAAACAGCGCCGAAAGTGAAAAAAGGTGCTTTTGAGGATAGACTTTTCAGGAAAGCAGAGAGGGCCAAATTGTCTGGGGCATTTGAAGGGGTTCCAGGAGGCAGTGAGGACCAGCATCACTTTTCCCCGCTGGCACCTTTGCTGTGGCAGCAAAAGCTGGACGTTTGTCTTTTTTGCTCCAAACAGCGCCGAAAGTGAAAAAAGGTCCTTTTGAGGATAGAGTGCGCAGGAAAGCAGAGAGGGCCAAATTGTCTGGGGCATTTGAAGGGGTTCCAGGAGGCAGTGGAAGCAGCATCACTTTTCCTCGCTGGCACCTTTGCTGTGGCAGCAAAAGCTGGACGTTTGTCCTTTTTGCTCCAAACAGCGCCGAAAGTGAAAAAAGGTGCTTTTGAGGATAGATTTTGCAGGAAAGCAGAGAGGGCCAAATAATCTGGGGCATTTGAAGGGGTTCCAGGAGGCAGTGAGAAGCAGCATCACTTTTCCCCGCTGGCACCTTTGCTGTGGCAGCAAAAGCTGGACGTTTGTCCTTTTTGCTCCAAACAGCGCCGAAAGTGAAAAAAGGTGCTTTTGAGGATAGCGTGCGCAGGAAAGCAGAGAGGGCCAAATTGTCTGGGGCATTTGAAGGGGTTCCAGGAGGCAGTGAGAAGCAGCATCACTTTTCCCCGCTGGCACCTTTGCTGTGGCAGCAAAAGCTGGACGTTTGTCTTTTTTGCTCCAAAGAGCGCCGAAAGTGAAAAAAGGTGCTTTTGAGGATAGACTTTTCAGGAAAGCAGAGAGGGCCAAATTGTCTGTGGCATTTGAAGGGGTTCCAGGAGGCAGTGAGGACCAGCATCACTTTTCCCCGCTGGCACCTTTGCTGTGGCAGCAAAAGCTGGACGTTTGTCTTTTTTGCTCCAAACAGCGCCGAAAGTGAAAAAAGGTGCTTTTGAGGATAGACTTTTCAGGAAAGCAGAGAGGGCCAAATTGTCTGGGGCATTTGAAGGGGTTCCAGGAGGCAGTGAGAAGCAGCATCACTTTTCCCCGCTGGCACCTTTGCTGTGGCAGCAAAAGCTGGACGTTTGTCTTTTTTGCTCCAAACAGCGCCGAAAGTGAAAAAAGGTGCTTTTGAGGATAGCGTGCGCAGGAAAGCAGAGAGGGCCAAATTGTCTGGGGCATTTGAAGGGGTTCCAGGAGGCAGTGAGGACCAGCATCACTTTTCCCCGCTGGCACCTTTGCTGTGGCAGCAAAAGCTGGACGTTTGTCTTTTTTGCTCCAAACAGCGCCGAAAGTGAAAAAAGGTGCTTTTGAGGATAGCGTGCGCAGGAAAGCAGAGAGGGCCAAATTGTCTGGGGCATTTGAAGGGGTTCCAGGAGGCAGTGAGAAGCAGCATCACTTTTCCCCGCTGGCACCTTTGCTGTGGCAGCAAAAGCTGGACGTTTGTCTTTTTTGCTCCAAACAGCGCCGAAAGTGAAAAAAGGTGCTTTTGAGGATAGACTTTTCAGGAAAGCAGAGAGGGCCAAATTGTCTGGGGCATTTGAAGGGGTTCCAGGAGGCAGTGAGGACCAGCATCACTTTTCCCCGCTGGCACCTTTGCTGTGGCAGCAAAAGCTGGACGTTTGTCTTTTTTGCTCCAAACAGCGCCGAAAGTGAAAAAAGGTCCTTTTGAGGATAGAGTCCGCAGGAAAGCAGAGAGGGCCAAATTGTCTGGGGCATTTGAAGGGGTTCCAGGAGGCAGTGAGAAGCAGCATCACTTTTCCCCGCTGGCACCTTTGCTGTGGCAGCAAAAGCTGGACGTTTGTCCTTTTTGCTCCAAACAGCGCCGAAAGTGAAAAAAGGTGCTTTTGAGGATAGCGTGCTCAGGAAAGCAGAGAGGGCCAAATTGTCTGGGGCATTTGAAGGGGTTCCAGGAGGCAGTGAGAAGCAGCATCACTTTTCCCCGCTGGCACCTTTGCTGTGGCAGCAAAAGCTGGACGTTTGTCTTTTTTGCTCCAAACAGCGCCGAAAGTGAAAAAAGGTGCTTTTGAGGGTAGCGTGCGCAGGAAAGCAGAGAGGGCCAAATTGTCTGGGGCATTTGAAGGGGTTCCAGGAGGCAGTGAGGACCAGCATCACTTTTCCCCGCTGGCACCTTTGCTGTGGCAGCAAAAGCTGGACGTTTGTCTTTTTTGCTCCAAACAGCGCCGAAAGTGAAAAAAGGTGCTTTTGAGGATAGCGTGCGCAGGAAAGCAGAGAGGGCCAAATTGTCTGGGGCATTTGAAGGGGTTCCAGGAGGCAGTGAGGACCAACATCACTTTTCACCGCTGGCACCTTTGCTGTGGCAGCAAAAGCTGGACGTTTGTCTTTTTTGCTCCAAACAGCGCCGAAAGTGAAAAAAGGTGCTTTTGAGGATAGCGTGCGCAGGAAAGCAGAGAGGGCCAAATTGTCTGGGGCATTTGAAGGGGTTCCAGGAGGCAGTGAGAAGCAGCATCACTTTTCCCCGCTGGCACCTTTGCTGTGGCAGCAAAAGCTGGACGTTTGTCTTTTTTGCTCCAAACAGCGCCGAAAGTGAAAAAAGGTGCTTTTGAGGATAGACTTTTCAGGAAAGCAGAGAGGGTCAAATTGTCTGGGGCATTTGAAGGGGTTCCAGGAGGCAGTGAGGACCAGCATCACTTTTCCCCGCTGGCACCTTTGCTGTGGCAGCAAAAGCTGGACGTTTGTCTTTTTTGCTCCAAACAGCGCCGAAAGTGAAAAAAGGTCCTTTTGAGGATAGAGTGCGCAGGAAAGCAGAGAGGGCCAAATTGTCTGGGGCATTTGAAGGGGTTCCAGGAGGCAGTGAGAAGCAGCATCACTTTTCCTCGCTGGCACCTTTGCTGTGGCAGCAAAAGCTGGACGTTTGTCCTTTTTGCTCCAAACAGCGCCGAAAGTGAAAAAAGGTGCTTTTGAGGATAGATTTTGCAGGAAAGCAGAGAGGGCCAAATAATCTGGGGCATTTGAAGGGGTTCCAGGAGGCAGTGAGAAGCAGCATCACTTTTCCCCGCTGGCACCTTTGCTGTGGCAGCAAAAGCTGGACGTTTGTCCTTTTTGCTCCAAACAGCGCCGAAAGTGAAAAAAGGTGCTTTTGAGGATAGCGTGCGCAGGAAAGCAGAGAGGGCCAAATTGTCTGGGGCATTTGAAGGGGTTCCAGGAGGCAGTGAGAAGCAGCATCACTTTTCCCCGCTGGCACCTTTGCTGTGGCAGCAAAAGCTGGACGTTTGTCTTTTTTGCTCCAAACAGCGCCGAAAGTGAAAAAAGGTGCTTTTGAGGATAGACTTTTCAGGAAAGCAGAGAGGGCCAAATTGTCTGTGGCATTTGAAGGGGTTCCAGGAGGCAGTGAGGACCAGCATCACTTTTCCCCGCTGGCACCTTTGCTGTGGCAGCAAAAGCTGGACGTTTGTCTTTTTTGCTCCAAACAGCGCCGAAAGTGAAAAAAGGTGCTTTTGAGGATAGACTTTTCAGGAAAGCAGAGAGGGCCAAATTGTCTGGGGCATTTGAAGGGGTTCCAGGAGGCAGTGAGAAGCAGCATCACTTTTCCCCGCTGGCACCTTTGCTGTGGCAGCAAAAGCTGGACGTTTGTCTTTTTTGCTCCAAACAGCGCCGAAAGTGAAAAAGGTGCTTTTGAGGATAGATTTTGCAGGAAAGCAGAGAGGGCCAAATTGTCTGGGGCATTTGAAGGGGTTCCAGGAGGCAGTGAGTACCAGCATCACTTTTCCCCGCTGGCACCTTTGCTGTGGCAGCAAAAGCTGGACGTTTGTCTTTTTTGCTCCAAACAGCGCCGAAAGTGAAAAAAGGTGCTTTTGAGGGTAGCGTGCGCAGGAAAGCAGAGAGGGCCAAATTGTCTGGGGCATTTGAAGGGGTTCCAGGAGGCAGTGAGAAGCAGCATCACTTTTCCCCGCTGGCACCTTTGCTGTGGCAGCAAAAGCTGGACGTTTGTCTTTTTTGCTCCAAACAGCGCCGAAAGTGAAAAAAGGTGCTTTTGAGGGTAGCGTGCGCAGGAAAGCAGAGAGGGCCAAATTGTCTCGGGGCATTTGAAGGGGTTCCAGGAGGCAGTGAGGACCAGCATCACTTTTCCCCGCTGGCACCTTTGCTGTGGCAGCAAAAGCTGGACGTTTGTCTTTTTTGCTCCAAACAGCGCCGAAAGTGAAAAAAGGTGCTTTTGAGGATAGCGTGCGCAGGAAAGCAGAGAGGGCCAAATTGTCTGGGGCATTTGAAGGGGTTCCAGGAGGCAGTGAGGACCAGCATCACTTTTCACCGCTGGCACCTTTGCTGTGGCAGCAAAAGCTGGACGTTTGTCTTTTTGCTCCAAACAGCGCCGAAAGTGAAAAAAGGTGCTTTTGAGGATAGACTTTTCAGGAAAGCAGAGAGGGCCAAATTGTCTGGGCATTTGAAGGGGTTCCAGGAGGCAGTGAGAAGCAGCATCACTTTTCCCCGCTGGCACCTTTGCTGTGGCAGCAAAAGCTGGACGTTTGTCTTTTTTGCTCCAAACAGCGCCGAAAGTGAAAAAAGGTGCTTTTGAGGATAGACTTTTCAGGAAAGCAGAGAGGGCCAAATTGTCTGTGGCATTTGAAGGGGTTCCAGGAGGCAGTGAGGACCAGCATCACTTTTCCCCGCTGGCACCTTTGCTGTGGCAGCAAAAGCTGGACGTTTGTCTTTTTTGCTCCAAACAGCGCCGAAAGTGAAAAAAGGTGCTTTTGAGGATAGACTTTTCAGGAAAGCAGAGAGGGCCAAATTGTCTGGGGCATTTGAAGGGGTTCCAGGAGGCAGTGAGAAGCAGCATCACTTTTCCCCGCTGGCACCTTTGCTGTGGCAGCAAAAGCTGGACGTTTGTCTTTTTGCTCCAAACAGCGCCGAAAGTGAAAAAAGGTGCTTTTGAGGGTAGCGTGCGCAGGAAAGCAGAGAGGGCCAAATTGTCTGGGGCATTTGAAGGGGTTCCAGGAGGCAGTGAGGACCAGCATCACTTTTCCCCGCTGGCACCTTTGCTGTGGCAGCAAAAGCTGGACGTTTGTCTTTTTTGCTCCAAACAGCGCCGAAAGTGAAAAAAGGTGCTTTGAGGATAGCGTGCGCAGGAAAGCAGAGAGGGCCAAATTGTCTGGGGCATTTGAAGGGGTTCCAGGAGGCAGTGAGGACCAACATCACTTTTCACCGCTGGCACCTTTGCTGTGGCAGCAAAAGCTGGACGTTTGTCTTTTTTGCTCCAAACAGCGCCGAAAGTGAAAAAAGGTGCTTTTGAGGATAGCGTGCGCAGGAAAGCAGAGAGGGCCCAAATTGTCTGGGGGCATTTGAAGGGGTTCCAGGAGGCAGTGAGGACCAGCATCACTTTTCACCGCTGGCACCTTTGCTGTGGCAGCAAAAGCTGGACGTTTGTCTTTTTTGCTCCAAACAGCGCCGAAAGTGAAAAAAGGTGCTTTTGAGGATAGCGTGCGCAGGAAAGCAGAGAGGGCCAAATTGTCTGGGGCATTTGAAGGGGTTCCAGGAGGCAGTGAGAAGCAGCATCACTTTTCCCCGCTGGCACCTTTGCTGTGGCAGCAAAAG
>NW_028126856.1:0-115006 GCF_965231255.1 Vanellus vanellus
GGAGCAAAAAAGACAAAACGTCCAGCTTTTGCTGCCACAGCAAAGGTGCCAGCGGGGAAAAGTAATGCTGGTTCTCACTGCCTCCTGGAACCCTTTCAAATGCCACAGACAATTTGGCCCTATCTGCTTTCCTGCGGACTCCATCCTCAAAAGCACCTGTTTTCGCTTTCGACATCCTCAGGAGCAAAAAGGACAAACGTCCAGCTTTTGCTGCCACAGCAAAGGTGCCAGCGGGAAAAGTGATGCTGGTCCTCATTGCCTCCTGGAACCTCTTCAAATGCCACAGACAATTTGGCCCTCTCTGCTTTCCTGCGGACTCCATCCTCAAAAGCACCTGTTTTTGCTTTCGGCAGCCTCCGGAGCAAAAAAGACAAACGTCCAGCTTTTGCTGCCACAGCAAAGGTGCCAGCGGGGAAAAGTAATGCTGGTTCTCACTGCCTCCTGGAACCCTTTCAAATGCCACAGACAATTTGGCCCTCTCTGCTTTCCTGCGGACTCCATCCTCAAAAGCACCTGTTTTCGCTTTCGGCGTCCTCAGGAGCAAAAAAGACAAACGTCCAGCTTTTGCTGCCACAGCAAAGGTGCCAGCGGGGAAAAGTAATGCTGGTTCTCACTGCCTCCTGGAACCCTTTCAAATGCCCCAGACAATTTGGCCCTCTCTGCTTTCCTGCGGACTCCATCCTCAAAAGCACTTGTTTTCTCTTTCGGCAACCTCCGGAGCAAAAAAGACAAACGTCCAGCTTTTGCTGCCACAGCAAAGGTGCCAGCGGGGAAAAGTAATGCTGGTTCTCACTGCCTCCTGGAACTCTTTCAAATGCCACAGACAATTTTGCACTCTCTGCTTTCCTGCGGACTCCATCCTCAAAAGCACCTGTTTTTGCTTTCGGCAGCCTCCGGAGCAAAAAAGACAAACGTCCAGCTTTTGCTGCCACAGCAAAGGTGCCAGCGGGGAAAAGTAATGCTGGTTCTCACTGCCTCCTGGAACCCTTTCAAATGCCACAGGCAATTTGGCCCTCTCTGCTTTCCTGCGGACTCCATCCTCAAAAGCACCTGTTTTCGCTTTCGACATCCTCAGGAGCAAAAAGGACAAACGTCAGCTTTTGCTGCCACAGCAAAGGTGCCAGCGGGGAAAAGTGATGCTGGTCCTCATTGCCTCCTGGAACCTCTTCAAATGCCACAGACAATTTGGCCCTCTCTGCTTTCCTGCGGACTCCATCCTCAAAAGCACCTGTTTTCGCTTTCGGCAACCTCCGGAGCAAAAAAGACAAACGTCCAGCTTTTGCTGCCACAGCAAAGGTGCCAGCGGGGAAAAGTAATGCTGGTTCTCACTGCCTCCTGGAACCCTTTCAAATGCCCCAGACAATTTGGCCCTCTCTGCTTTCCTGCGGACTCCATCCTCAAAAGCACTTGTTTTCTCTTTCGGCAACCTCCGGAGCAAAAAAGACAAACGTCCAGCTTTTGCTGCCACAGCAAAGGTGCCAGCGGGGAAAAGTGATGCTGGTTCTCACTGCCTCCTGGAACCCTTTCAAATGCACCACACAATTTGGCCCTATCTGCTTTCCTGCGGACTCCATCCTCAAAAGCACCTGTTTTTGCTTTCGGCAGCCTCCGGAGCAAAAAAGACAAACGTCCAGCTTTTGCTGCCACAGCAAAGGTGCCAGCGGGGAAAAGTAATGCTGGTTCTCACTGCCTCCTGGAACCCTTTCAAATGCCACAGACAATTTGGCCCTCTCTGCTTTCCTGCGGACTCCATCCTCAAAAGCACCTGTTTTCGCTTTCGGCGTCCTCAGGAGCAAAAAAGACAAACGTCCAGCTTTTGCTGCCACAGCAAAGGTGCCAGCGGGGAAAAGTAATGCTGGTTCTCACTGCCTCCTGGAACCCTTTCAAATGCCCCAGACAATTTGGCCCTCTCTGCTTTCCTGCGGACTCCATCCTCAAAAGCACTTGTTTTCTCTTTCGGCAACCTCCGGAGCAAAAAAGACAAACGTCCAGCTTTTGCTGCCACAGCAAAGGTGCCAGCGGGGAAAAGTAATGCTGGTTCTCACTGCCTCCTGGAACTCTTTGAAATGCCACAGACAATTTGGCCCTCTCTGCTTTCCTGCGGACTCCATCCTCAAAAGCACCTGTTTTCGCTTTCGGCGGTGTTTGGAGCAAAAAAAAAACAAACGTCCAGCTTTTGCTGCCACAGCAAAGGTGCCAGCGGGGAAAAGTGATGCTGGTTCTCACTGCCTCCTGGAACCCTTTCAAATGCCCCAGACAATTTGGCCCTCTCTGCTTTCCTGCGGACTCCATCCTCAAAAGCACCTGTTTTCGCTTTCGGCAGCCTCCGGAGCAAAAAAGACAAACGTCCAGCTTTTGCTGCCACAGCAAAGGTGCCAGCGGGGAAAAGTAATGCTGGTTCTCACTGCCTCCTGGAACCCTTTCAAATGCCACAGACAATTTGGCCCTCTCTGCTTTCCTGCGGACTCCATCCTCAAAAGCACTTGTTTCTCTTTCGGCAACCTCCGGAGCAAAAAAGACAAACGTCCAGCTTTTGCTGCCACAGCAAAGGTGCCAGCGGGGAAAAGTGATGCTGGTTCTCACTGCCTCCTGGAACCCTTTCAAATGCACCACACAATTTGGCCCTCTCTGCTTTCCTGCGGACTCCATCCTCAAAAGCACCTGTTTTCGCTTTCGGCAACCTCCGGAGCAAAAAAGACAAACGTCCAGCTTTTGCTGCCACAGCAAAGGTGCCAGCGGGGAAAAGTAATGCTGGTTCTCACTGCCTCATGGAACTCTTTCAAATGCCACAGACAATTTGGCCCTATCTGCTTTCCTGCGGACTCCATCCTCAAAAGCACCTGTTTTCGCTTTCGGCAACCTCCGGAGCAAAAAAGACAAACGTCCAGCTTTTGCTGCCACAGCAAAGGTGCCAGCTGAGAAAAGTAATGCTGGTTCTCACTGCCTCCTGGAACTCTTTCAAATGCCACAGTCAATTTGGCTCTCTCTGCTTTCCTGCGGACTCCATCCTCAAAACCACCTTTTTTCGCTTTCGGCAGCCTCCGGAGCAAAAAAGACAAACGTCCAGCTTTGCTGCCACAGCAAAGGTGCCAGCGGGGAAAAGTAATGCTGGTTCTCACTGCCTCCTGGAACTCTGTCAAATGCCACAGACAATTTTGCACTCTCTGCTTTCCTGCGGACTCCATCCTCAAAAGCACCTGTTTTCGCTTTCGGCAACCTCCGGAGCAAAAAAGACAAACGTCCAGCTTTTTGCTGCCACAGCAAAGGTGCCAGCGGGGAAAAGTAATGCTGGTTCTCACTGCCTCCTGGAACCCCTTCAAATGCCCCAGATAATTTGGCCCTCTCTGCTTTCCTGCGGACTCCATCCTCAAAAGCCACCTGTTTTCGCTTTCGGCGTCCTCAGGAGCAAAAAAGACAAACGTCCAGCTTTTGCTGCCACAGCAAAGGTGCCAGCGGGGGAAAGTGATGCTGGTTCTCACTGCCTCCTGGAACTCTTTCAAATGCCCCAGAAAATTTGGCCCTCTCTGCTTTCCTGCGGACTCTATCCTCAAAAGCATCTCTTTTCGCTTTCGGCAGCCTCCGGAGCAAAAAAGACAAACGTCCAGCTTTTGCTGCCACAGCAAAGGTGCCAGCGGGGAAAAGTAATGCTGGTTCTCACTGCCTCCTGGAACTCTTTCAAATGCCACAGACAATTTTGCACTCTCTGCTTTCCTGCGGACTCCATCCTCAAAAGCACATGTTTTTGCTTTCGGCAGCCTCCGGAGCAAAAAGACAAACGTCCAGCTTTTGCTGCCACAGCAAAGGTGCCAGCGGGGAAAAGTAATGCTGGTTCTCACTGCCTCCTGGAACCCTTTCAAATGCCACAGACAATTTGGCCCTATCTGCTTTCCTGCGGACTCCATCCTCAAAAGCACCTGTTTTCGCTTTCGACATCCTCAGGAGCAAAAAGGACAAACGTCCAGCTTTTGCTGCCACAGCAAAGGTGCCAGCGGGGAAAAGTGATGCTGGTCCTCATTGCCTCCTGGAACCTCTTCAAATGCCACAGACAATTTGGCCCTCTCTGCTTTCCTGCGGACTCCATCCTCAAAAAGCACCTGTTTTCGCTTTCGGCAACCTCCGGAGCAAAAAAGACAAACGTCCAGCTTTTGCTGCCACAGCAAAGGTGCCAGCGGGGAAAAGTAATGCTGGTTCTCACTGCCTCCTGGAACCCTTTCAAATGCCCCAGACAATTTGGCCCTCTCTGCTTTCCTGCGGACTCCATCCTCAAAAGCACTTGTTTTCTCTTTCGGCAACCTCCGGAGCAAAAAAGACAAACGTCCAGCTTTTGCTGCCACAGCAAAGGTGCCAGCGGGGAAAGTGATGCTGGTTCTCACTGCCTCCTGGAACCCTTTCAAATGCACCACACAATTTGGCCCTATCTGCTTTCCTGCGGACTCCATCCTCAAAAGCACCTGTTTTTGCTTTCGGCAGCCTCCGGAGCAAAAAAGACAAACGTCCAGCTTTTGCTGCCACAGCAAAGGTGCCAGCGGGGAAAAGTAATGCTGGTTCTCACTGCCTCCTGGAACCCTTTCAAATGCCACAGACAATTTGGCCCTCTCTGCTTTCCTGCGGACTCCATCCTCAAAAGCACCTGTTTTCGCTTTCGGCGTCCTCAGGAGCAAAAAAGAAAAACGTCCAGCTTTTGCTGCCACAGCAAAGGTGCCAGCGGGGAAAAGTAATGCTGGTTCTCACTGCCTCCTGGAACCCTTTCAAATGCCCCAGACAATTTGGCCCTCTCTGCTTTCCTGCGGACTCCATCCTCAAAAGCACTTGTTTTCTCTTTCGGCAACCTCCGGAGCAAAAAAGACAAACGTCCAGCTTTTGCTGCCACAGCAAAGGTGCCAGCGGGGAAAAGTAATGCTGGTTCTCACTGCCTCCTGGAACTCTTTGAAATGCCACAGACAATTTGGCCCTCTCTGCTTTCCTGCGGACTCCATCCTCAAAAGCACCTGTTTTCGCTTTCGGCGGTGTTTGGAGCAAAAAAAAACAAACGTCCAGCTTTTGCTGCCACAGCAAAGGTGCCAGCGGGGAAAAGTGATGCTGGTTCTCACTGCCTCCTGGAACCCTTTCAAATGCCCCAGACAATTTGGCCCTCTCTGCTTTCCTGCGGACTCCATCCTCAAAAGCACCTGTTTTCGCTTTCGGCAGCCTCCGGAGCAAAAAAGACAAACGTCCAGCTTTTGCTGCCACAGCAAAGGTGCCAGCGGGGAAAAGTAATGCTGGTTCTCACTGCCTCCTGGAACCCTTTCAAATGCCACAGACAATTTGGCCCTCTCTGCTTTCCTGCGGACTCCATCCTCAAAAGCACTTGTTTTCTCTTTCGGCAACCTCCGGAGCAAAAAAGACAAACGTCCAGCTTTTGCTGCCACAGCAAAGGTGCCAGCGGGGAAAAGTGATGCTGGTTCTCACTGCCTCCTGGAACCCTTTCAAATGCACCACACAATTTGGCCCTCTCTGCTTTCCTGCGGACTCCATCCTCAAAAGCACCTGTTTTCGCTTTCGGCAACCTCCGGAGCAAAAAAGACAAACGTCCAGCTTTTGCTGCCACAGCAAAGGTGCCAGCGGGGAAAAGTAATGCTGGTTCTCACTGCCTCATGGAACTCTTTCAAATGCCACAGACAATTTGGCCCTATCTGCTTTCCTGCGGACTCCATCCTCAAAAGCACCTGTTTTCGCTTTCGGCAACCTCCGGAGCAAAAAAGACAAACGTCCAGCTTTTGCTGCCACAGCAAAGGTGCCAGCTGAGAAAAGTAATGCTGGTTCTCACTGCCTCCTGGAACTCTTTCAAATGCCACAGTCAATTTGGCTCTCTCTGCTTTCCTGCGGACTCCATCCTCAAAACCACCTTTTTTCGCTTTCGGCAGCCTCCGGAGCAAAAAAGACAAACGTCCAGCTTTTGCTGCCACAGCAAAGGTGCCAGCGGGGAAAAGTAATGCTGGTTCTCACTGCCTCCTGGAACTCTGTCAAATGCCACAGACAATTTTGCACTCTCTGCTTTCCTGCGGACTCCATCCTCAAAAGCATCTCTTTTCGCTTTCGGCAGCCTCCGGAGCAAAAAAGACAAACGTCCAGCTTTTGCTGCCACAGCAAAGGTGCCAGCGGGGAAAAGTAATGCTGGTTCTCACTGCCTCCTGGAACTCTTTCAAATGCCACAGACAATTTTGCACTCTCTGCTTTCCTGCGGACTCCATCCTCAAAAGCACATGTTTTTGCTTTCGGCAGCCTCCGGAGCAAAAAAGACAAACGTCCAGCTTTTGCTGCCACAGCAAAGGTGCCAGCGGGGAAAAGTAATGCTGGTTCTCACTGCCTCCTGGAACCCTTTCAAATGCCACAGACAATTTGGCCCTATCTGCTTTCCTGCGGACTCCATCCTCAAAAGCACCTGTTTTCGCTTTCGACATCCTCAGGAGCAAAAAGGACAAACGTCCAGCTTTTGCTGCCACAGCAAAGGTGCCAGCGGGGAAAAGTGATGCTGGTCCTCATTGCCTCCTGGAACCTCTTCAAATGCCACAGACAATTTGGCCCTCTCTGCTTTCCTGCGGACTCCATCCTCAAAAGCACCTGTTTTTGCTTTCGGCAGCCTCCGGAGCAAAAAAGACAAACGTCCAGCTTTTGCTGCCACAGCAAAGGTGCCAGCGGGGAAAAGTAATGCTGGTTCTCACTGCCTCCTGGAACCCTTTCAAATGCCACAGACAATTTGGCCCTCTCTGCTTTCCTGCGGACTCCATCCTCAAAAGCACCTGTTTTCGCTTTCGGCGTCCTCAGGAGCAAAAAAGACAAACGTCCAGCTTTTGCTGCCACAGCAAAGGTGCCAGCGGGGAAAAGTAATGCTGGTTCTCACTGCCTCCTGGAACCCTTTCAAATGCCACAGACAATTTGGCCCTCTCTGCTTTCCTGCGGACTCCATCCTCAAAAGCACTTGTTTTCTCTTTCGGCAACCTCCGGAGCAAAAAAGACAAACGTCCAGCTTTTGCTGCCACAGCAAAGGTGCCAGCGGGGAAAAGTAATGCTGGTTCTCACTGCCTCCTGGAACTCTTTGAAATGCCACAGACAATTTGGCCCTCTCTGCTTTCCTGCGGACTCCATCCTCAAAAGCACCTGTTTTCGCTTTCGGCGGTGTTTGGAGCAAAAAAAAACAAACGTCCAGCTTTTGCTGCCACAGCAAAGGTGCCAGCGGGGAAAAGTGATGCTGGTTCTCACTGCCTCCTGGAACCCTTTCAAATGCCCCAGACAATTTGGCCCTCTCTGCTTTCCTGCGGACTCCATCCTCAAAAGCACCTGTTTTCGCTTTCGGCAGCCTCCGGAGCAAAAAAGACAAACGTCCAGCTTTTGCTGCCACAGCAAAGGTGCCAGCGGGGAAAAGTAATGCTGGTTCTCACTGCCTCCTGGAACCCTTTCAAATGCCCCAGACAATTTGGCCCTCTCTGCTTTCCTGCGGACTCCATCCTCAAAAGCACTTGTTTTCTCTTTCGGCAACCTCCGGAGCAAAAAAGACAAACGTCCAGCTTTTGCTGCCACAGCAAAGGTGCCAGCGGGGAAAAGTGATGCTGGTTCTCACTGCCTCCTGGAACCCTTTCAAATGCACCACACAATTTGGCCCTCTCTGCTTTCCTGCGGACTCCATCCTCAAAAGCACCTGTTTTCGCTTTCGGCAACCTCCGGAGCAAAAAAGACAAACGTCCAGCTTTTGCTGCCACAGCAAAGGTGCCAGCGGGGAAAAGTAATGCTGGTTCTCACTGCCTCATGGAACTCTTTCAAATGCCACAGACAATTTGGCCCTATCTGCTTTCCTGCGGACTCCATCCTCAAAAGCACCTGTTTTCGCTTTCGGCAACCTCCGGAGCAAAAAAGACAAACGTCCAGCTTTTGCTGCCACAGCAAAGGTGCCAGCTGAGAAAAGTAATGCTGGTTCTCACTGCCTCCTGGAACTCTTTCAAATGCCACAGTCAATTTGGCTCTCTCTGCTTTCCTGCGGACTCCATCCTCAAAACCACCTTTTTTCGCTTTCGGCAGCCTCCGGAGCAAAAAAGACAAACGTCCAGCTTTTGCTGCCACAGCAAAGGTGCCAGCGGGGAAAAGTAATGCTGGTTCTCACTGCCTCCTGGAACTCTGTCAAATGCCACAGACAATTTTGCACTCTCTGCTTTCCTGCGGACTCCATCCTCAAAAGCACCTGTTTTCGCTTTCGGCAACCTCCGGAGCAAAAAAGACAAACGTCCAGCTTTTGCTGCCACAGCAAAGGTGCCAGCGGGGAAAAGTAATGCTGGTTCTCACTGCCTCCTGGAACCCCTTCAAATGCCCCAGATAATTTGGCTCTCTCTGCTTTCCTGCGGACTCCATCCTCAAAAGCACCTGTTTTCGCTTTCGGCGTCCTCAGGAGCAAAAAAGACAAACGTCCAGCTTTTGCTGCCACAGCAAAGGTGCCAGCGGGGGAAAGTGATGCTGGTTCTCACTGCCTCCTGGAACTCTTTCAAATGCCCCAGAAAATTTGGCCCTCTCTGCTTTCCTGCGGACTCTATCCTCAAAAGCATCTCTTTTCGCTTTCGGCAGCCTCCGGAGCAAAAAAGACAAACGTCCAGCTTTTGCTGCCACAGCAAAGGTGCCAGCGGGGAAAAGTAATACTGGTTCTCACTGCCTCCTGGAACTCTTTCAAATGCCACAGACAATTTTGCACTCTCTGCTTTCCTGCGGACTCCATCCTCAAAAGCACCTGTTTTTGCTTTCGGCAGCCTCCGGAGCAAAAAAGACAAACGTCCAGCTTTTGCTGCCACAGCAAAGGTGCCAGCGGGGAAAAGTAATGCTGGTTCTCACTGCCTCCTGGAACCCTTTCAAATGCCACAGACAATTTGGCCCTCTCTGCTTTCCTGCGGACTCCATCCTCAAAAGCACCTGTTTTCGCTTTCGACATCCTCAGGAGCAAAAAGGACAAACGTCCAGCTTTTGCTGCCACAGCAAAGGTGCCAGCGGGGAAAAGTGATGCTGGTCCTCATTGCCTCCTGGAACCTCTTCAAATGCCACAGACAATTTGGCCCTCTCTGCTTTCCTGCGGACTCCATCCTCAAAAGCACCTGTTTTCGCTTTCGGCAACCTCCGGAGCAAAAAAGACAAACGTCCAGCTTTTGCTGCCACAGCAAAGGTGCCAGCGGGGAAAAGTAATGCTGGTTCTCACTGCCTCCTGGAACCCTTTCAAATGCCCCAGACAATTTGGCCCTCTCTGCTTTCCTGCGGACTCCATCCTCAAAAGCACTTGTTTTCTCTTTCGGCAACCTCCGGAGCAAAAAAGACAAACGTCCAGCTTTTGCTGCCACAGCAAAGGTGCCAGCGGGGAAAAGTGATGCTGGTTCTCACTGCCTCCTGGAACCCTTTCAAATGCACCACACAATTTGGCCCTATCTGCTTTCCTGCGGACTCCATCCTCAAAAGCACCTGTTTTTGCTTTCGGCAGCCTCCGGAGCAAAAAAGACAAACGTCCAGCTTTTGCTGCCACAGCAAAGGTGCCAGCGGGGAAAAGTAATGCTGGTTCTCACTGCCTCCTGGAACCCTTTCAAATGCCACAGACAATTTGGCCCTCTCTGCTTTCCTGCGGACTCCATCCTCAAAAGCACCTGTTTTCGCTTTCGGCGTCCTCAGGAGCAAAAAAGACAAACGTCCAGCTTTTGCTGCCACAGCAAAGGTGCCAGCGGGGAAAAGTAATGCTGGTTCTCACTGCCTCCTGGAACCCTTTCAAATGCCCCAGACAATTTGGCCCTCTCTGCTTTCCTGCGGACTCCATCCTCAAAAGCACTTGTTTTCTCTTTCGGCAACCTCCGGAGCAAAAAAGACAAACGTCCAGCTTTTGCTGCCACAGCAAAGGTGCCAGCGGGGAAAAGTAATGCTGGTTCTCACTGCCTCCTGGAACTCTTTGAAATGCCACAGACAATTTGGCCCTCTCTGCTTTCCTGCGGACTCCATCCTCAAAAGCACCTGTTTTCGCTTTCGGCGGTGTTTGGAGCAAAAAAAAACAAACGTCCAGCTTTTGCTGCCACAGCAAAGGTGCCAGCGGGGAAAAGTGATGCTGGTTCTCACTGCCTCCTGGAACCCTTTCAAATGCCCCAGACAATTTGGCCCTCTCTGCTTTCCTGCGGACTCCATCCTCAAAAGCACCTGTTTTCGCTTTCGGCAGCCTCCGGAGCAAAAAAGACAAACGTCCAGCTTTTGCTGCCACAGCAAAGGTGCCAGCGGGGAAAAGTAATGCTGGTTCTCACTGCCTCCTGGAACCCTTTCAAATGCCCCAGACAATTTGGCCCTCTCTGCTTTCCTGCGGACTCCATCCTCAAAAGCACTTGTTTTCTCTTTCGGCAACCTCCGGAGCAAAAAAGACAAACGTCCAGCTTTTGCTGCCACAGCAAAGGTGCCAGCGGGGAAAAGTGATGCTGGTTCTCACTGCCTCCTGGAACCCTTTCAAATGCCCCAGACAATTTGGCCCTCTCTGCTTTCCTGCGGACTCCATCCTCAAAAGCACCTGTTTTCGCTTTCGGCAACCTCCGGAGCAAAAAAGACAAACGTCCAGCTTTTGCTGCCACAGCAAAGGTGCCAGCGGGGAAAAGTAATGCTGGTTCTCACTGCCTCATGGAACTCTTTCAAATGCCACAGACAATTTGGCCCTATCTGCTTTCCTGCGGACTCCATCCTCAAAAGCACCTGTTTTCGCTTTCGGCAACCTCCGGAGCAAAAAAGACAAACGTCCAGCTTTTGCTGCCACAGCAAAGGTGCCAGCTGAGAAAAGTAATGCTGGTTCTCACTGCCTCCTGGAACTCTTTCAAATGCCACAGTCAATTTGGCTCTCTCTGCTTTCCTGCGGACTCCATCCTCAAAACCACCTTTTTTCGCTTTCGGCAGCCTCCGGAGCAAAAAAGACAAACGTCCAGCTTTTGCTGCCACAGCAAAGGTGCCAGCGGGGAAAAGTAATGCTGGTTCTCACTGCCTCCTGGAACTCTGTCAAATGCCACAGACAATTTTGCACTCTCTGCTTTCCTGCGGACTCCATCCTCAAAAGCACCTGTTTTCGCTTTCGGCAACCTCCGGAGCAAAAAAGACAAACGTCCAGCTTTTGCTGCCACAGCAAAGGTGCCAGCGGGGAAAAGTAATGCTGGTTCTCACTGCCTCCTGGAACCCCTTCAAATGCCCCAGATAATTTGGCCCTCTCTGCTTTCCTGCGGACTCCATCCTCAAAAGCACCTGTTTTCGCTTTCGGCGTCCTCAGGAGCAAAAAAGACAAACGTCCAGCTTTTGCTGCCACAGCAAAGGTGCCAGCGGGGGAAAGTGATGCTGGTTCTCACTGCCTCCTGGAACTCTTTCAAATGCCCCAGAAAATTTGGCCCTCTCTGCTTTCCTGCGGACTCTATCCTCAAAAGCATCTCTTTTCGCTTTCGGCAGCCTCCGGAGCAAAAAAGACAAACGTCCAGCTTTTGCTGCCACAGCAAAGGTGCCAGCGGGGAAAAGTAATGCTGGTTCTCACTGCCTCCTGGAACTCTTTCAAATGCCACAGACAATTTTGCACTCTCTGCTTTCCTGCGGACTCCATCCTCAAAAGCACCTGTTTTTGCTTTCGGCAGCCTCCGGAGCAAAAAAGACAAACGTCCAGCTTTTGCTGCCACAGCAAAGGTGCCAGCGGGGAAAAGTAATGCTGGTTCTCACTGCCTCCTGGAACCCTTTCAAATGCCACAGACAATTTGGCCCTCTCTGCTTTCCTGCGGACTCCATCCTCAAAAGCACTTGTTTTCTCTTTCGGCAACCTCCGGAGCAAAAAAGACAAACGTCCAGCTTTTGCTGCCACAGCAAAGGTGCCAGCGGGGAAAAGTGATGCTGGTTCTCACTGCCTCCTGGAACCCTTTCAAATGCACCACACAATTTGGCCCTATCTGCTTTCCTGCGGACTCCATCCTCAAAAGCACCTGTTTTCGCTTTCGGCAACCTCCGGAGCAAAAAAGACAAACGTCCAGCTTTTGCTGCCACAGCAAAGGTGCCAGCGGAGAAAAGTAATGCTGGTTCTCACTGCCTCCTGGAACTCTTTCAAATGCCACAGTCAATTTGGCTCTCTCTGCTTTCCTGCGGACTCCATCCTCAAAAGCACCTGTTTTCGCTTTCGGCAACCTCCGGAGCAAAAAAGACAAACGTCCAGCTTTTGCTGCCACAGCAAAGGTGCCAGCGGGGAAAAGTGATGCTGGTCCTCATTGCCTCCTGGAACCTCTTCAAATGCCACAGACAATTTGGCCCTCTCTGCTTTCCTGCGGACTCCATCCTCAAAAGCACCTGTTTTCGCTTTCGGCAACCTCCGGAGCAAAAAAGACAAACGTCCAGCTTTTGCTGCCACAGCAAAGGTGCCAGCGGGGAAAAGTAATGCTGGTTCTCACTGCCTCCTGGAACCCTTTCAAATGCCCCAGACAATTTGGCCCTCTCTGCTTTCCTGCGGACTCCATCCTCAAAAGCACTTGTTTTCTCTTTCGGCAACCTCCGGAGCAAAAAAGACAAACGTCCAGCTTTTGCTGCCACAGCAAAGGTGCCAGCGGGGAAAAGTGATGCTGGTTCTCACTGCCTCCTGGAACCCTTTCAAATGCCACAGACAATTTGGCCCTATCTGCTTTCCTGCGGACTCCATCCTCAAAAGCACCTGTTTTCGCTTTCGGCAACCTCCGGAGCAAAAAAGACAAACGTCCAGCTTTTGCTGCCACAGCAAAGGTGCCAGCGGAGAAAAGTAATGCTGGTTCTCACTGCCTCCTGGAACTCTTTCAAATGCCACAGTCAATTTGGCTCTCTCTGCTTTCCTGCGGACTCCATCCTCAAAAGCACCTGTTTTCGCTTTCGGCAACCTCCGGAGCAAAAAAGACAAACGTCCAGCTTTTGCTGCCACAGCAAAGGTGCCAGCGGGGAAAAGTAATGCTGGTTCTCACTGCCTCCTGGAACCCCTTCAAATGCCCCAGATAATTTGGCTCTCTCTGCTTTCCTGCGGACTCCATCCTCAAAAGCATCTGTTTTCGCTTTCGGCATCCTCAGGAGCAAAAAAGACAAACGTCCAGCTTTTGCTGCCACAGCAAAGGTGCCAGCGGGGGAAAGTGATGCTGGTTCTCACTGCCTCCTGGAACTCTTTCAAATGCCCCAGAAAATTTGGCCCTCTCTGCTTTCCTGCGGACTCTATCCTCAAAAGCATCTCTTTTCGCTTTCGGCAGCCTCCGGAGCAAAAAAGACAAACGTCCAGCTTTTGCTGCCACAGCAAAGGTGCCAGCGGGGAAAAGTAATGCTGGTTCTCACTGCCTCCTGGAACTCTTTGAAATGCCACAGACAATTTGGCCCTCTCTGCTTTCCTGCGGACTCCATCCTCAAAAGCACTTGTTTTCGCTTTCGGCGGTGTTTGGAGCAAAAAAGACAAACGTCCAGCTTTTGCTGCCACAGCAAAGGTGCCAGCGGGGAAAAGTGATGCTGGTTCTCACTGCCTCCTGGAACCCTTTCAAATGCCCCAGACAATTTGGCCCTCTCTGCTTTCCTGCGGACTCCATCCTCAAAAGCACCTGTTTTTGCTTTCGGCAGCCTCCGGAGCAAAAAAGACAAACGTCCAGCTTTTGCTGCCACAGCAAAGGTGCCAGCGGGGAAAAGTAATGCTGGTTCTCACTGCCTCCTGGAACCCTTTCAAATGCCACAGTCAATTTGGCTCTCTCTGCTTTCCTGCGGACTCCATCCTCAAAAGCACCTTTTTTCTCTTTCGGCATCCTCAGGAGCAAAAAAGACAAACGTCCAGCTTTTGCTGCCACAGCAAAGGTGCCAGCGGGGAAAAGTAATGCTGGTTCTCACTGCCTCCTGGAACTCTGTCAAATGTCACAGACAATTTGGCCCTATCTGCTTTCCTGCGGACTCCATCCTCAAAAGCACCTGTTTTCGCTTTCAGCGGTGTTTAGTGCAAAAAAGACAAACGTCCAGCTTTTGCTGCCACAGCAAAGGTGCCAGCGGGGAAAAGTAATGCTGGTCCTCATTGCCTCCTGGAACCCTTTCAAATGCCACAGACAATTTGGCCCTCTCTGCTTTCCTGCGGACTCCATCCTCAAAAGCACCTGTTTTCTCATTCGGCAACCTCCGGAGCAAAAAAGACAAACGTCCAGCTTTTGCTGCCACAGCAAAGGTGCCAGCGGGGAAAAGTAATGCTGGTTCTCACTGCCTCCTGGAACTCTTTCAAATGCCACAGTGAATTTGGCTCTCTCTGCTTTCCTGCGGACTCCATCCTCAAAAGCACCTTTTTTCGCTTTCGGCAGCCTCCGGAGCAAAAAAGACAAACGTCCAGCTTTTGCTGCCACAGCAAAGGTGCCAGCGGGGGAAAGTGATGCTGGTTCTCACTGCCTCCTGGAACTCTTTCAAATGCCCCAGAAAATTTGGCCCTCTCTGCTTTCCTGCGGACTCCATCCTCAAAAGCATCTCTTTTCGCTTTCGGCAGCCTCCGGAGGAAAAAAGACAAACGTCCAGCTTTTGCTGCCACAGCAAAGGTGCCAGCGGGGAAAAGTAATGCTGGTTCTCACTGCCTCCTGGAACGCTTTCAAATGCCACAGACAATTTGGCCCTATCTGCTTTCCTGCGGACTCCACCCTCAAAAGCACCTGTTTTCGCTTTCGGCAACCTCCGGAGCAAAAAAGACAAACGTCCAGCTTTTGCTGCCACAGCAAAGGTGCCAGCGGGGAAAAGTAATGCTGGTTCTCACTTCCTCCTGGAACCCTTTCAAATGACACAGTCAATTTGGCTCTCTCTGCTTTCCTGCGGACTCCATCCTCAAAAGCAGCTGTTTTTGCTTTCGGCAGCCTCCGGAGCAAAAAAGACAAACGTCCAGCTTTTGCTGCCACAGCAAAGGTGCCAGCGGGGAAAAGTGATGCTGGTTCTCACTGCCTCCTGGAACCCTTTCAAATGCCCCAGACAATTTGGCCCTCTCTGCTTTCCTGCGGACTCCATCCTCAAAAGCACCTGTTTTCGCTTTCGGCAGCCTCCGGAGCAAAAAAGACAAACGTCCAGCTTTTGCTGCCACAGCAAAGGTGCCAGCGGAGAAAAGTAATGCTGGTTCTCACTGCCTCCTGGAACCCTTTCAAATGCCACAGTCAATTTGGCTCTCTCTGCTTTCCTGCGGACTCCATCCTCAAAAGCACCTTTTTTCTCTTTCGGCAGCCTCCGGAGCAAAAAAGACAAACGTCCAGCTTTTGCTGCCACAGCAAAGGTGCCAGCGGGGAAAAGTAATGCTGGTTCTCACTGCCTCCTGGAACTCTGTCAAATGTCACAGACAATTTGGCCCTATCTGCTTTCCTGCGGACTCCATCCTCAAAAGCACCTGTTTTCGCTTTCAGCGGTGTTTAGTGCAAAAAAGACAAACGTCCAGCTTTTGCTGCCACAGCAAAGGTGCCAGCGGGGAAAAGTAATGCTGGTCCTCATTGCCTCCTGGAACCCTTTCAAATGCCACAGACAATTTGGCCCTCTCTGCTTTCCTGCGGACTCCATCCTCAAAAGCACCTGTTTTCTCTTTCGGCAACCTCCGGAGCAAAAAAGACAAACGTCCAGCTTTTGCTGCCACAGCAAAGGTGCCAGCGGGGAAAAGTAATGCTGGTTCTCACTGCCTCCTGGAACTCTTTCAAATGCCACAGTGAATTTGGCTCTCTCTGCTTTCCTGCGGACTCCATCCTCAAAAGCACCTTTTTTCGCTTTCGGCAGCCTCCGGAGCAAAAAAGACAAACGTCCAGCTTTTGCTGCCACAGCAAAGGTGCCAGCGGGGGAAAGTGATGCTGGTTCTCACTGCCTCCTGGAACTCTTTCAAATGCCCCAGAAAATTTGGCCCTCTCTGCTTTCCTGCGGACTCCATCCTCAAAAGCATCTCTTTTCGCTTTCGGCAGCCTCCGGAGGAAAAAAGACAAACGTCCAGCTTTTGCTGCCACAGCAAAGGTGCCAGCGGGGAAAAGTAATGCTGGTTCTCACTGCCTCCTGGAACCCTTTCAAATGCCCCAGACAATTTGGCCCTCTCTGCTTTCCTGCGGACTCCATCCTCAAAAGCACTTGTTTTCTCTTTCGGCAACCTCCGGAGCAAAAAAGACAAACGTCCAGCTTTTGCTGCCACAGCAAAGGTGCCAGCGGGGAAAAGTAATGCTGGTTCTCACTGCCTCCTGGAACTCTTTGAAATGCCCCAGACAATTTGGCCCTCTCTGCTTTCCTGCGGACTCCATCCTCAAAAGCACCTGTTTTCGCTTTCGGCGGTGTTTGGAGCAAAAAAGACAAACGTCCAGCTTTTGCTGCCACAGCAAAGGTGCCAGCGGGGAAAAGTGATGCTGGTTCTCACTGCCTCCTGGAACCCTTTCAAATGCCCCAGACAATTTGGCCCTCTCTGCTTTCCTGCGGACTCCATCCTCAAAAGCACCTGTTTTCGCTTTCGGCATCCTCCGGAGCAAAAAAGACAAACGTCCAGCTTTTGCTGCCACAGCAAAGGTGCCAGCGGGGAAAAGTAATGCTGGTTCTCACTGCCTCCTGGAACTCTGTCAAATGCCACAGACAATTTTGCACTCTCTGCTTTCCTGCGGACTCCATCCTCAAAAGCACCTGTTTTCTCTTTCGGCAGCCTCCGGAGCAAAAAAGACAAACGTCCAGCTTTTGCTGCCACAGCAAAGGTGCCAGCGGGGAAAAGTAATGCTGGTTCTCACTGCCTCCTGGAACCCTTTCAAATGCCCCAGACAATTTGGCCCTCTCTGCTTTCCTGCGGACTCCATCCTCAAAAGCACTTGTTTTCTCTTTCGGCAACCTCCGGAGCAAAAAAGACAAACGTCCAGCTTTTGCTGCCACAGCAAAGGTGCCAGCGGGGAAAAGTAATGCTGGTTCTCACTGCCTCCTGGAACTCTTTCAAATGCCACAGTCAATTTGGCCCTATCTGCTTTCCTGCGGACTCCATCCTCAAAAGCACCTGTTTTCGCTTTCGGCAACCTCCGGAGCAAAAAAGACAAACGTCCAGCTTTTGCTGCCACAGCAAAGGTGCCAGCGGGGAAAAGTGATGCTGGTTCTCACTGCCTCCTGGAACCCTTTCAAATGCCCCAGACAATTTGGCCCTCTCTGCTTTCCTGCGGACTCCATCCTCAAAAGCACCTGTTTTCGCTTTCGGCAGCCTCCGGAGCAAAAAAGACAAACGTCCAGCTTTTGCTGCCACAGCAAAGGTGCCAGCGGGGAAAAGTGATGCTGGTTCTCACTGCCTCCTGGAACCCTTTCAAATGCCACAGACAATTTGGCCCTCTCTGCTTTCCTGCGGACTCCATCCTCAAAAGCACCTGTTTTCGCTTTCAGCGGTGTTTAGAGCAAAAAAGACAAACGTCCAGCTTTTGCTGCCACAGCAAAGGTGCCAGCGGGGAAAAGTAATGCTGGTCCTCATTGCCTCCTGGAACCTCTTCAAATGCCACAGACAATTTGTCCCTCTCTGCTTTTCTGCGGACTCCATCCTCAAAAGCACCTGTTTTCGCTTTCGGCAGCCTCCGGAGCAAAAAAGACAAACGTCCAGCTTTTGCTGCCACAGCAAAGGTGCCAGCGGGGAAAAGTAATGCTGGTTCTCACTTCCTCCTGGAACCCTTTCAAATGACACAGTCAATTTGGCTCTCTCTGCTTTCCTGCGGACTCCATCCTCAAAAGCAGCTGTTTTTGCTTTCGGCAGCCTCCGGAGCAAAAAAGACAAACGTCCAGCTTTTGCTGCCACAGCAAAGGTGCCAGCGGGGAAAAGTGATGCTGGTTCTCACTGCCTCCTGGAACCCTTTCAAATGCCCCAGACAATTTGGCCCTCTCTGCTTTCCTGCGGACTCCATCCTCAAAAGCACCTGTTTTCGCTTTCGGCAGCCTCCGGAGCAAAAAAGACAAACGTCCAGCTTTTGCTGCCACAGCAAAGGTGCCAGCGGAGAAAAGTAATGCTGGTTCTCACTGCCTCCTGGAACCCTTTCAAATGCCACAGTCAATTTGGCTCTCTCTGCTTTCCTGCGGACTCCATCCTCAAAAGCACCTTTTTTCTCTTTCGGCAGCCTCCGGAGCAAAAAAGACAAACGTCCAGCTTTTGCTGCCACAGCAAAGGTGCCAGCGGGGAAAAGTAATGCTGGTTCTCACTGCCTCCTGGAACTCTGTCAAATGTCACAGACAATTTGGCCCTCTCTGCTTTCCTGCGGACTCCATCCTCAAAAGCACCTGTTTTCGCTTTCAGCGGTGTTTAGAGCAAAAAAGACAAACGTCCAGCTTTTGCTGCCACAGCAAAGGTGCCAGCGGGGAAAAGTAATGCTGGTCCTCATTGCCTCCTGGAACCTCTTCAAATGCCACAGACAATTTGGCCCTCTCTGCTTTCCTGCGGACTCCATCCTCAAAAGCACCTGTTTTCGCTTTCGGCAGCCTCCGGAGCAAAAAAGACAAACGTCCAGCTTTTGCTGCCACAGCAAAGGTGCCAGCGGGGAAAAGTGATGCTGGTTCTCACTGCCTCCTGGAACCCTTTCAAATGCCCCAGACAATTTGGCCCTCTCTGCTTTCCTGCGGACTCCATCCTCAAAAGCACCTGTTTTCGCTTTCGGCAGCCTCCGGAGCAAAAAAGACAAACGTCCAGCTTTTGCTGCCACAGCAAAGGTGCCAGCGGGGAAAAGTAATGCTGGTTCTCACTGCCTCCTGGAACTCTGTCAAATGCCACAGACAATTTTGCACACTCTGCTTTCCTGCGGACTCCATCCTCAAAAGCACCTGTTTTCTCTTTCGGCAGCCTCCGGAGCAAAAAAGACAAACGTCCAGCTTTTGCTGCCACAGCAAAGGTGCCAGCGGGGAAAAGTAATGCTGGTTCTCACTGCCTCCTGGAACCCTTTCAAATGCCCCAGACAATTTGGCCCTCTCTGCTTTCCTGCGGACTCCATCCTCAAAAGCACTTGTTTTCTCTTTCGGCAACCTCCGGAGCAAAAAAGACAAACGTCCAGCTTTTGCTGCCACAGCAAAGGTGCCAGCGGGGAAAAGTGATGCTGGTTCTCACTGCCTCCTGGAACCCTTTCAAATGCACCACACAATTTGGCCCTCTCTGCTTTCCTGCGGACTCCATCCTCAAAAGCACCTGTTTTCGCTTTCGGCAACCTCCGGAGCAAAAAAGACAAACGTCCAGCTTTTGCTGCCACAGCAAAGGTGCCAGCGGGGAAAAGTAATGCTGGTTCTCACTGCCTCCTGGAACTCTTTCAAATGCCACAGTCAATTTGGCCCTATCTGCTTTCCTGCGGACTCCATCCTCAAAAGCACCTGTTTTCGCTTTCGGCAACCTCCGGAGCAAAAAAGACAAACGTCCAGCTTTTGCTGCCACAGCAAAGGTGCCAGCGGGGAAAAGTGATGCTGGTTCTCACTGCCTCCTGGAACCCTTTCAAATGCCACAGACAATTTGGCCCTCTCTGCTTTCCTGCGGACTCCATCCTCAAAAGCACCTTTTTTCTCTTTCGGCAGCCTCCGGAGCAAAAAAGACAAACGTCCAGCTTTTGCTGCCACAGCAAAGGTGCCAGCGGGGAAAAGTGATGCTGGTTCTCACTGCCTCCTGGAACCCTTTCAAATGCCACAGACAATTTGGCCCTCTCTGCTTTCCTGCGGACTCCATCCTCAAAAGCACCTGTTTTCGCTTTCAGCGGTGTTTAGAGCAAAAAAGACAAACGTCCAGCTTTTGCTGCCACAGCAAAGGTGCCAGCGGGGAAAAGTAATGCTGGTCCTCATTGCCTCCTGGAACCTCTTCAAATGCCACAGACAATTTGTCCCTCTCTGCTTTTCTGCGGACTCCATCCTCAAAAGCACCTGTTTTCGCTTTCGGCAGCCTCCGGAGCAAAAAAGACAAACGTCCAGCTTTTGCTGCCACAGCAAAGGTGCCAGCGGGGAAAAGTAATGCTGGTTCTCACTGCCTCCTGGAACCCTTTCAAATGCCACAGACAATTTGGCCCTCTCTGCTTTCCTGCGGACTCCATCCTCAAAAGCACTTGTTTTTCTTTCGGCAACCTCCGGAGCAAAAAAGACAAACGTCCAGCTTTTGCTGCCACAGCAAAGGTGCCAGCGGGGAAAAGTGATGCTGGTTCTCACTGCCTCCTGGAACCCTTTCAAATGCACCACACAATTTGGCCCTCTCTGCTTTCCTGCGGACTCCATCCTCAAAAGCACCTGTTTTCGCTTTCGGCAGCCTCCGGAGCAAAAAAGACAAACGTCCAGCTTTTGCTGCCACAGCAAAGGTGCCAGCGGGGAAAAGTAATGCTGGTTCTCACTGCCTCCTGGAACTCTTTCAAATGCCACAGACAATTTGGCCCTATCTGCTTTCCTGCGGACTCCATCCTCAAAAGCACCTGTTTTCGCTTTCGGCAACCTCCGGAGCAAAAAAGACAAACGTCCAGCTTTTGCTGCCACAGCAAAGGTGCCAGCGGGGAAAAGTAATGCTGGTTCTCACTGCCTCCTGGAACTCTTTCAAATGCCACAGTGAATTTGGCTCTCTCTGCTTTCCTGCGGACTCCATCCTCAAAAGCACCTTTTTTCGCTTTCGGCAGCCTCCGGAGCAAAAAAGACAAACGTCCAGCTTTTGCTGCCACAGCAAAGGTGCCAGCGGGGAAAAGTAATGCTGGTTCTCACTGCCTCCTGGAACCCCTTCAAATGCCCCAGATAATTTGGCTCTCTCTGCTTTCCTGCGGACTCTATCCTCAAAAGCATCTGTTTTCGCTTTCGGCATCCTCAGGAGCAAAAAAGACAAACGTCCAGCTTTTGCTGCCACAGCAAAGGTGCCAGCGGAGGAAAGTGATGCTGGTTCTCACTGCCTCCTGGAACCCTTTCAAATGCCCCAGACAATTTGGCCCTCTCTGCTTTCCTGCGGACTCCATCCTCAAAAGCATCTCTTTTCGCTTTCGGCAGCCTCCGGAGGAAAAAAGACAAACGTCCAGCTTTTGCTGCCACAGAAAAGGTGCCAGCGGGGAAAAGTAATGCTGGTTCTCACTGCCTCCTGGAACCCTTTCAAATGCCCCAGACAATTTGGCCCTCTCTGCTTTCCTGCGGACTCCATCCTCAAAAGCACCTGTTTTCGCTTTCGGCGGTGTTTGGAGCAAAAAAGACAAACGTCCAGCTTTTGCTGCCACAGCAAAGGTGCCAGCGGGGAAAAGTGATGCTGGTTCTCACTGCCTCCTGGAACCCTTTCAAATGACCCAGACAATTTGGCCCTCTCTGCTTTCCTGCGGACTCCATCCTCAAAAGCACCTGTTTTCGCTTTCGGCAGCCTCCGGAGCAAAAAAGACAAACGTCCAGCTTTTGCTGCCACAGCAAAGGTGCCAGCGGGGAAAAGTAATGCTGGTTCTCACTGCCTCCTGGAACTCTTTCAAATGCCACAGACAATTTGGCCCTATCTGCTTTCCTGCGGACTCCATCCTCAAAAGCACCTGTTTTCGCTTTCGGCAACCTCCGGAGCAAAAAAGACAAACGTCCAGCTTTTGCTGCCACAGCAAAGGTGCCAGCGGGGAAAAGTAATGCTGGTTCTCACTGCCTCCTGGAACTCTTTCAAATGCCACAGTGAATTTGGCTCTCTCTGCTTTCCTGCGGACTCCATCCTCAAAAGCACCTTTTTTCGCTTTCGGCAGCCTCCGGAGCAAAAAAGACAAACGTCCAGCTTTTGCTGCCACAGCAAAGGTGCCAGCGGGGAAAAGTAATGCTGGTTCTCACTGCCTCCTGGAACCCCTTCAAATGCCCCAGATAATTTGGCTCTCTCTGCTTTCCTGCGGACTCTATCCTCAAAAGCATCTGTTTTCGCTTTCGGCATCCTCAGGAGCAAAAAAGACAAACGTCCAGCTTTTGCTGCCACAGCAAAGGTGCCAGCGGAGGAAAGTGATGCTGGTTCTCACTGCCTCCTGGAACTCTTTCAAATGCCCCAGAAAATTTGGCCCTCTCTGCTTTCCTGCGGACTCCATCCTCAAAAGCATCTCTTTTCGCTTTCGGCAGCCTCCGGAGGAAAAAAGACAAACGTCCAGCTTTTGCTGCCACAGAAAAGGTGCCAGCGGGGAAAAGTAATGCTGGTTCTCACTGCCTCCTGGAACCCTTTCAAATGCCCCAGACAATTTGGCCCTCTCTGCTTTCCTGCGGACTCCATCATCAAAAGCACTTGTTTTCTCTTTCGGCAACCTCCGGAGCAAAAAAGACAAACGTCCAGCTTTTGCTGCCACAGCAAAGGTGCCAGCGGGGAAAAGTAATGCTGGTTCTCACTGCCTCCTGGAACCCTTTCAAATGCCCCAGACAATTTGGCCCTCTCTGCTTTCCTGCGGACTCCATCCTCAAAAGCACCTGTTTTCGCTTTCGGCGGTGTTTGGAGCAAAAAAGACAAACGTCCAGCTTTTGCTGCCACAGCAAAGGTGCCAGCGGGGAAAAGTGATGCTGGTTCTCACTGCCTCCTGGAACCCTTTCAAATGACCCAGACAATTTGGCCCTCTCTGCTTTCCTGCGGACTCCATCCTCAAAAGCACCTGTTTTCGCTTTCGGCAGCCTCCGGAGCAAAAAAGACAAACGTCCAGCTTTTGCTGCCACAGCAAAGGTGCCAGCGGGGAAAAGTAATGCTGGTTCTCACTGCCTCCTGGAACTCTGTCAAATGCCACAGACAATTTTGCACTCTCTGCTTTCCTGCGGACTCCATCCTCAAAAGCACCTGTTTTCGCTTTCGGCAGCCTCCGGAGCAAATAAGACAAACGTCCAGCTTTTGCTGCCACAGCAAAGGTGCCAGCGGGGAAAAGTGATGCTGGTTCTCACTGCCTCCTGGAACCCTTTCAAATGCCACAGACAATTTGGCCCTCTCTGCTTTCCTGCGGACTCCATCCTCAAAAGCACCTGTTTTCGCTTTCAGCGGTGTTTAGAGCAAAAAAGACAAACGTCCAGCTTTTGCTGCCACAGCAAAGGTGCCAGCGGGGAAAAGTAATGCTGGTCCTCATTGCCTCCTGGAACCTCTTCAAATGCCACAGACAATTTGGCCCTCTCTGCTTTCCTGCGGACTCCATCCTCAAAAGCACCTGTTTTCGCTTTCGGCAGCCTCCGGAGCAAAAAAGACAAACGTCCAGCTTTTGCTGCCACAGCAAAGGTGCCAGCGGGGAAAAGTAATGCTGGTTCTCACTGCCTCCTGGAACCCTTTCAAATGCCACAGACAATTTGGCCCTCTCTGCTTTCCTGCGGACTCCATCCTCAAAAGCACCTTTTTTCTCTTTCGGCAGCCTCCGGAGCAAAAAAGACAAACGTCCAGCTTTTGCTGCCACAGCAAAGGTGCCAGCGGGGAAAAGTAATGCTGGTTCTCACTGCCTCATGGAACTCTTTCAAATGCCACAGTCAATTTGGCCCTATCTGCTTTCCTGCGGACTCCATCCTCAAAAGCACCTTTTTTCGCTTTCGGCAGCCTCCGGAGCAAAAAAGACAAACGTCCAGCTTTTGCTGCCACAGCAAAGGTGCCAGCGGGGAAAAGTAATGCTGGTTCTCACTGCCTCCTGGAACCCCTTCAAATGCCCCAGATAATTTGGCTCTCTCTGCTTTCCTGCGGACTCTATCCTCAAAAGCACTTGTTTTCTCTTTCGGCATCCTCAGGAGCAAAAAAGACAAACGTCCAGCTTTTGCTGCCACAGCAAAGGTGCCAGCGGGGAAAAGTGATGCTGGTTCTCACTGCCTCCTGGAACCCTTTCAAATGCACCACACAATTTGGCCCTCTCTGCTTTCCTGCGGACTCCATCCTCAAAAGCACCTGTTTTTGCTTTCGGCAGCCTCCGGAGCAAAAAAGACAAACGTCCAGCTTTTGCTGCCACAGCAAAGGTGCCAGCGGGGAAAAGTAATGCTGGTTCTCACTGCCTCCTGGAACTCTTTCAAATGCCACAGTCAATTTGGCCCTATCTGCTTTCCTGCGGACTCCATCCTCAAAAGCACCTGTTTTCGCTTTCGGCAACCTCCGGAGCAAAAAAGACAAACGTCCAGCTTTTGCTGCCACAGCAAAGGTGCCAGCGGGGAAAAGTAATGCTGGTTCTCACTGCCTCCTGGAACTCTTTCCAATGCCACAGTGAATTTGGCTCTCTCTGCTTTCCTGCGGACTCTATCCTCAAAAGCATCTGTTTTCGCTTTCGGCATCCTCAGGAGCAAAAAAGACAAACGTCCAGCTTTTGCTGCCACAGCAAAGGTGCCAGCGGAGGAAAGTGATGCTGGTTCTCACTGCCTCCTGGAACTCTTTCAAATGCCCCAGAAAATTTGGCCCTCTCTGCTTTCCTGCGGACTCCATCCTCAAAAGCATCTCTTTTCGCTTTCGGCAGCCTCCGGAGGAAAAAAGACAAACGTCCAGCTTTTGCTGCCACAGAAAAGGTGCCAGCGGGGAAAAGTAATGCTGGTTCTCACTGCCTCCTGGATCCCTTTCAAATGCCCCAGACAATTTGGCCCTCTCTGCTTTCCTGCGGACTCCATCCTCAAAAGCACTTGTTTTCTCTTTCGGCAACCTCCGGAGCAAAAAAGACAAACGTCCAGCTTTTGCTGCCACAGCAAAGGTGCCAGCGGGGAAAAGTAATGCTGGTTCTCACTGCCTCCTGGAACTCTTTGAAATGCCCCAGACAATTTGGCCCTCTCTGCTTTCCTGCGGACTCCATCCTCAAAAGCACCTGTTTTCGCTTTCGGCGGTGTTTGGAGCAAAAAAGACAAACGTCCAGCTTTTGCTGCCACAGCAAAGGTGCCAGCGGGGAAAAGTGATGCTGGTTCTCACTGCCTCCTGGAACCCTTTCAAATGCCCCAGACAATTTGGCCCTCTCTGCTTTCCTGCGGACTCCATCCTCAAAAGCACCTGTTTTCGCTTTCGGCAGCCTCCGGAGCAAAAAAGACAAACGTCCAGCTTTTGCTGCCACAGCAAAGGTGCCAGCGGGGAAAAGTAATGCTGGTTCTCACTGCCTCCTGGAACTCTGTCAAATGCCACAGACAATTTTGCACTCTCTGCTTTCCTGCGGACTCCATCCTCAAAAGCACCTGTTTTCGCTTTCGGCAGCCTCCGGAGCAAAAAAGACAAACGTCCAGCTTTTGCTGCCACAGCAAAGGTGCCAGCGGGGAAAAGTGATGCTGGTTCTCACTGCCTCCTGGAACCCTTTCAAATGCCACAGACAATTTGGCCCTCTCTGCTTTCCTGCGGACTCCATCCTCAAAAGCACCTGTTTTCGCTTTCAGCGGTGTTTAGAGCAAAAAAGACAAACGTCCAGCTTTTGCTGCCACAGCAAAGGTGCCAGCGGGGAAAAGTAATGCTGGTCCTCATTGCCTCCTGGAACCTCTTCAAATGCCACAGACAATTTGTCCCTCTCTGCTTTTCTGCGGACTCCATCCTCAAAAGCACCTGTTTTCGCTTTCGGCAGCCTCCGGAGCAAAAAAGACAAACGTCCAGCTTTTGCTGCCACAGCAAAGGTGCCAGCGGGGAAAAGTAATGCTGGTTCTCACTGCCTCCTGGAACCCTTTCAAATGCCCCAGACAATTTGGCCCTCTCTGCTTTCCTGCGGACTCCATCCTCAAAAGCACCTTTTTTCGCTTTCGGCAGCCTCCGGAGCAAAAAAGACAAACGTCCAGCTTTTGCTGCCACAGCAAAGGTGCCAGCGGGTAAAAATGATGCTGGTTCTCACTGCCTCCTGGAACCCTTTCAAATGCCACAGTCAATTTGGCTCTCTCTGCTTTCCTGCGGACTCCATCCTCAAAAGCACCTTTTTTCTCTTTCGGCAGCCTCCGGAGCAAAAAAGACAAACGTCCAGCTTTTGCTGCCACAGCAAAGGTGCCAGCGGGGAAAAGTAATGCTGGTTCTCACTGCCTCCTGGAACCCCTTCAAATGCCCCAGATAATTTGGCTCTCTCTGCTTTCCTGCGGACTCTATCCTCAAAAGCATCTGTTTTCGCTTTCGGCATCCTCAGGAGCAAAAAAGACAAACGTCCAGCTTTTGCTGCCACAGCAAAGGTGCCAGCGGAGGAAAGTGATGCTGGTTCTCACTGCCTCCTGGAACTCTTTCAAATGCCCCAGAAAATTTGGCCCTCTCTGCTTTCCTGCGGACTCCATCCTCAAAAGCATCTCTTTTCGCTTTCGGCAGCCTCCGGAGGAAAAAAGACAAACGTCCAGCTTTTGCTGCCACAGAAAAGGTGCCAGCGGGGAAAAGTGATGCTGGTTCTCACTGCCTCCTGGAACCCTTTCAAATGACCCAGACAATTTGGCCCTCTCTGCTTTCCTGCGGACTCCATCCTCAAAAGCACCTGTTTTCGCTTTCGGCAGCCTCCGGAGCAAAAAAGACAAACGTCCAGCTTTTGCTGCCACAGCAAAGGTGCCAGCGGGGAAAAGTAATGCTGGTTCTCACTGCCTCCTGGAACTCTGTCAAATGCCACAGACAATTTTGCACTCTCTGCTTTCCTGCGGACTCCATCCTCAAAAGCACCTGTTTTCGCTTTCGGCAGCCTCCGGAGCAAATAAGACAAACGTCCAGCTTTTGCTGCCACAGCAAAGGTGCCAGCGGGGAAAAGTGATGCTGGTTCTCACTGCCTCCTGGAACCCTTTCAAATGCCACAGACAATTTGGCCCTCTCTGCTTTCCTGCGGACTCCGTCCTCAAAAGCACCTGTTTTCGCTTTCAGCGGTGTTTAGAGCAAAAAAGACAAACGTCCAGCTTTTGCTGCCACAGCAAAGGTGCCAGCGGGGAAAAGTAATGCTGGTCCTCATTGCCTCCTGGAACCTCTTCAAATGCCACAGACAATTTGGCCCTCTCTTCTTTCCTGTGGACTCCATCCTCAAAAGCACCTGTTTTCGCTTTCGGCAGCCTCCGGAGCAAAAAAGACAAACGTCCAGCTTTTGCTGCCACAGCAAAGGTGCCAGCGGGGAAAAGTAATGCTGGTTCTCACTGCCTCCTGGAACCCTTTCAAATGCCACAGACAATTTGGCCCTCTCTGCTTTCCTGCGGACTCCATCCTCAAAAGCACCTTTTTTCTCTTTCGGCAGCCTCCGGAGCAAAAAAGACAAACGTCCAGCTTTTGCTGCCACAGCAAAGGTGCCAGCGGGGAAAAGTAATGCTGGTTCTCACTGCCTCATGGAACTCTTTCAAATGCCACAGACAATTTGGCCCTATCTGCTTTCCTGCGGACTCCATCCTCAAAAGCACCTTTTTTCGCTTTCGGCAGCCTCCGGAGCAAAAAAGACAAACGTCCAGCTTTTGCTGCCACAGCAAAGGTGCCAGCGGGGAAAAGTAATGCTGGTTCTCACTGCCTCCTGGAACCCCTTCAAATGCCCCAGATAATTTGGCTCTCTCTGCTTTCCTGCGGACTCTATCCTCAAAAGCACTTGTTTTCTCTTTCGGCAACCTCCGGAGCAAAAAAGACAAACGTCCAGCTTTTGCTGCCACAGCAAAGGTGCCAGCGGGGAAAAGTGATGCTGGTTCTCACTGCCTCCTGGAACCCTTTCAAATGCACCACACAATTTGGCCCTCTCTGCTTTCCTGCGGACTCCATCCTCAAAAGCACCTGTTTTCGCTTTCGACAGCCTCCGGAGCAAAAAAGACAAACGTCCAGCTTTTGCTGCCACAGCAAAGGTGCCAGCGGGGAAAAGTAATGCTGGTTCTCACTGCCTCCTGGAACTCTTTCAAATGCCACAGTCAATTTGGCCCTATCTGCTTTCCTGCGGACTCCATCCTCAAAAGCACCTGTTTTCGCTTTCGGCAACCTCCGGAGCAAAAAAGACAAACGTCCAGCTTTTGCTGCCACAGCAAAGGTGCCAGCGGGGAAAAGTAATGCTGGTTCTCACTGCCTCCTGGAACTCTTTCAAATGCCACAGTGAATTTGGCTCTCTCTGCTTTCCTGCGGACTCCATCCTCAAAAGCACCTTTTTTCGCTTTCGGCAGCCTCCGGAGCAAAAAAGACAAACGTCCAGCTTTTGCTGCCACAGCAAAGGTGCCAGCGGGGAAAAGTAATGCTGGTTCTCACTGCCTCCTGGAACCCCTTCAAATGCCCCAGATAATTTGGCTCTCTCTGCTTTCCTGCGGACTCTATCCTCAAAAGCACCTGTTTTCGCTTTCGGCAGCCTCCGGAGCAAAAAAGACAAACGTCCAGCTTTTGCTGCCACAGCAAAGGTGCCAGCGGGGAAAAGTAATGCTGGTTCTCACTGCCTCCTGGAACTCTGTCAAATGCCACAGACAATTTTGCACTCTCTGCTTTCCTGCGGACTCCATCCTCAAAAGCACCTGTTTTCGCTTTCGGCAGCCTCCGGAGCAAAAAAGACAAACGTCCAGCTTTTGCTGCCACAGCAAAGGTGCCAGCGGGGAAAAGTGATGCTGGTTCTCACTGCCTCCTGGAACCCTTTCAAATGCCACAGACAATTTGGCCCTCTCTGCTTTCCTGCGGACTCCATCCTCAAAAGCACCTGTTTTCGCTTTCAGCGGTGTTTAGAGCAAAAAAGACAAACGTCCAGCTTTTGCTGCCACAGCAAAGGTGCCAGCGGGGAAAAGTAATGCTGGTCCTCATTGCCTCCTGGAACCTCTTCAAATGCCACAGACAATTTGTCCCTCTCTGCTTTTCTGCGGACTCCATCCTCAAAAGCACCTGTTTTCGCTTTCGGCAGCCTCCGGAGCAAAAAAGACAAACGTCCAGCTTTTGCTGCCACAGCAAAGGTGCCAGCGGGGAAAAGTAATGCTGGTTCTCACTGCCTCCTGGAACCCTTTCAAATGCCACAGACAATTTGGCCCTCTCTGCTTTCCTGCGGACTCCATCCTCAAAAGCACCTTTTTTCGCTTTCGGCAGCCTCCGGAGCAAAAAAGACAAACGTCCAGCTTTTGCTGCCACAGCAAAGGTGCCAGCGGGTAAAAATGATGCTGGTTCTCACTGCCTCCTGGAACCCTTTCAAATGCGACAGTCAATTTGGCTCTCTCTGCTTTCCTGCGGACTCCATCCTCAAAAGCACCTTTTTTCTCTTTCGGCAGCCTCCGGAGCAAAAAAGACAAACGTCCAGCTTTTGCTGCCACAGCAAAGGTGTCAGCGGGGAAAAGTAATGCTGGTTCTCACTGCCTCCTGGAACTCTGTCAAATGTCACAGACAATTTGGCCCTATCTGCTTTCCTGCGGACTCCATCCTCAAAAGCACCTGTTTTCGCTTTCAGCGGTGTTTAGAGCAAAAAAGACAAACGTCCAGCTTTTGCTGCCACAGCAAAGGTGCCAGCGGGGAAAAGTAATGCTGGTCCTCATTGCCTCCTGGAACCTCTTCAAATGCCACAGACAATTTGGCCCTCTCTGCTTTCCTGCGGACTCCATCCTCAAAAGCACCTGTTTTCGCTTTCGGCAGCCTCCGGAGCAAAAAAGACAAACGTCCAGCTTTTGCTGCCACAGCAAAGGTGCCAGCGGGGAAAAGTAATGCTGGTTCTCACTGCCTCCTGGAACCCTTTCAAATGCCACAGACAATTTGGCCCTCTCTGCTTTCCTGCGGACTCCATCCTCAAAAGCACCTTTTTTCGCTTTCGGCAGCCTCCGGAGCAAAAAAGACAAACGTCCAGCTTTTGCTGCCACAGCAAAGGTGCCAGCGGGGAAAAGTGATGCTGGTTCTCACTGCCTCCTGGAACCCTTTCAAATGCACCACACAATTTGGCCCTCTCTGCTTTCCTGCGGACTCCATCCTCAAAAGCACCTGTTTTCGCTTTCGGCAGCCTCCGGAGCAAAAAAGACAAACGTCCAGCTTTTGCTGCCACAGCAAAGGTGCCAGCGGGGAAAAGTAATGCTGGTTCTCACTGCCTCCTGGAACCCCTTCAAATGCCCCAGATAATTTGGCTCTCTCTGCTTTCCTGCGGACTCTATCCTCAAAAGCATCTGTTTTCGCTTTCGGCATCCTCAGGAGCAAAAAAGACAAACGTCCAGCTTTTGCTGCCACAGCAAAGGTGCCAGCGGGGGAAAGTGATGCTGGTTCTCACTGCCTCCTGGAACTATTTTAAATGCCCCAGAAAATTTGGCCCTCTCTGCTTTCCTGCGGACTCCATCCTCAAAAGCATCTCTTTTCGCTTTCGGCAGCCTCCGGAGGAAAAAAGACAAACGTCCAGCTTTTGCTGCCACAGAAAAGGTGCCAGCGGGGAAAAGTAATGCTGGTTCTCACTGCCTCCTGGAACCCTTTCAAATGCCTCAGACAATTTGGCCCTCTCTGCTTTCCTGCGGACTCCATCCTCAAAAGCACTTGTTTTCTCTTTCGGCAACCTCCGGAGCAAAAAAGACAAACGTCCAGCTTTTGCTGCCACAGCAAAGGTGCCAGCGGGGAAAAGTAATGCTGGTTCTCACTGCCTCCTGGAACTCTTTGAAATGCCCCAGACAATTTGGCCCTCTCTGCTTTCCTGCGGACTCCATCCTCAAAAGCACCTGTTTTCGCTTTCGGCAGCCTCCAGAGCAAAAAAGACAAACGTCCAGCTTTTGCTGCCACAGCAAAGGTGCCAGCGGGGAAAAGTAATGCTGGTTCTCACTTCCTCCTGGAACCCTTTCAAATGACACAGTCAATTTGGCTCTCTCTGCTTTCCTGCGGACTCCATCCTCAAAAGCAGCTGTTTTTGCTTTCGACAGCCTCCGGAGCAAAAAAGACAAACGTCCAGCTTTTGCTGCCACAGCAAAGGTGCCAGCGGGGAAAAGTAATGCTGGTCCTCATTGCCTCCTGGAACCTCTTCAAATGCCACAGACAATTTGGCCCTCTCTGCTTTCCTGCGGACTCCATCCTCAAAAGCACCTGTTTTCGCTTTCGGCAGCCTCCGGAGCAAAAAAGACAAACGTCCAGCTTTTGCTGCCACAGCAAAGGTGCCAGCGGGGAAAAGTAATGCTGGTTCTCACTGCCTCCTGGAACCCTTTCAAATGCCACAGACAATTTGGCCCTCTCTGCTTTCCTGCGGACTCCATCCTCAAAAGCACCTTTTTTCGCTTTCGGCAGCCTCCGGAGCAAAAAAGACAAACGTCCAGCTTTTGCTGCCACAGCAAAGGTGCCAGCGGGGAAAAGTGATGCTGGTTCTCACTGCCTCCTGGAACCCTTTCAAATGCACCACACAATTTGGCCCTCTCTGCTTTCCTGCGGACTCCATCCTCAAAAGCACCTGTTTTCGCTTTCGGCAGCCTCCGGAGCAAAAAAGACAAACGTCCAGCTTTTGCTGCCACAGCAAAGGTGCCAGCGGGGAAAAGTAATGCTGGTTCTCACTGCCTCCTGGAACTCTTTCAAATGCCACAGACAATTTGGCCCTATCTGCTTTCCTGCGGACTCCATCCTCAAAAGCACCTGTTTTCGCTTTCGGCAACCTCCGGAGCAAAAAAGACAAACGTCCAGCTTTTGCTGCCACAGCAAAGGTGCCAGCGGGGAAAAGTAATGCTGGTTCTCACTGCCTCCTGGAACTCTTTCAAATGCCACAGTGAATTTGGCTCTCTCTGCTTTCCTGCGGACTCCATCCTCAAAAGCACCTTTTTTCGCTTTCGGCAGCCTCCGGAGCAAAAAAGACAAACGTCCAGCTTTTGCTGCCACAGCAAAGGTGCCAGCGGGGAAAAGTAATGCTGGTTCTCACTTCCTCCTGGAACTCTTTCAAATGCCACAGACAATTTTGCACTCTCTGCTTTCCTGCGGACTCCATCCTCAAAAGCACTTGTTTTCTCTTTCGGCAACCTCCGGAGCAAAAAAGACAAACGTCCAGCTTTTGCTGCCACAGCAAAGGTGCCAGCGGGGAAAAGTAATGCTGGTTCTCACTGCCTCCTGGAACTCTTTGAAATGCCCCAGACAATTTGGCCCTCTCTGCTTTCCTGCGGACTCCATCCTCAAAAGCACCTGTTTTCGCTTTCGGCGGTGTTTGGAGCAAAAAAGACAAACGTCCAGCTTTTGCTGCCACAGCAAAGGTGCCAGCGGGGAAAAGTGATGCTGGTTCTCACTGCCTCCTGGAACCCTTTCAAATGCCCCAGACAATTTGGCCCTCTCTGCTTTCCTGCGGACTCCATCCTCAAAAGCACCTGTTTTCGCTTTCGGCAGCCTCCGGAGCAAAAAAGACAAACGTCCAGCTTTTGCTGCCACAGCAAAGGTGCCACCGGGTAAAAATGATGCTGGTTCTCACTGCCTCCTGGAACCCTTTCAAATGCGACAGTCAATTTGGCTCTCTCTGCTTTCCTGCGGACTCCATCCTCAAAAGCACCTTTTTTCTCTTTCGGCAGCCTCCGGAGCAAAAAAGACAAACGTCCAGCTTTTGCTGCCACAGCAAAGGTGTCAGCGGGGAAAAGTAATGCTGGTTCTCACTGCCTCCTGGAACTCTGTCAAATGTCACAGACAATTTGGCCCTATCTGCTTTCCTGCGGACTCCATCCTCAAAAGCACCTGTTTTCGCTTTCAGCGGTGTTTAGAGCAAAAAAGACAAACGTCCAGCTTTTGCTGCCACAGCAAAGGTGCCAGCGGGGAAAAGTAATGCTGGTCCTCATTGCCTCCTGGAACCTCTTCAAATGCCACAGACAATTTGGCCCTCTCTGCTTTCCTGCGGACTCCATCCTCAAAAGCACCTGTTTTCGCTTTCGGCAGCCTCCGGAGCAAAAAAGACAAACGTCCAGCTTTTGCTGCCACAGCAAAGGTGCCAGCGGGGAAAAGTAATGCTGGTTCTCACTGCCTCCTGGAACCCTTTCAAATGCCACAGACAATTTGGCCCTCTCTGCTTTCCTGCGGACTCCATCCTCAAAAGCACCTTTTTTCGCTTTCGGCAGCCTCCGGAGCAAAAAAGACAAACGTCCAGCTTTTGCTGCCACAGCAAAGGTGCCAGCGGGGAAAAGTGATGCTGGTTCTCACTGCCTCCTGGAACCCTTTCAAATGCACCACACAATTTGGCCCTCTCTGCTTTCCTGCGGACTCCATCCTCAAAAGCACCTGTTTTCGCTTTCGGCAGCCTCCGGAGCAAAAAAGACAAACGTCCAGCTTTTGCTGCCACAGCAAAGGTGCCAGCGGGGAAAAGTAATGCTGGTTCTCACTGCCTCCTGGAACCCCTTCAAATGCCCCAGATAATTTGGCTCTCTCTGCTTTCCTGCGGACTCTATCCTCAAAAGCATCTGTTTTCGCTTTCGGCATCCTCAGGAGCAAAAAAGACAAACGTCCAGCTTTTGCTGCCACAGCAAAGGTGCCAGCGGGGGAAAGTGATGCTGGTTCTCACTGCCTCCTGGAACTCTTTCAAATGCCCCAGAAAATTTGGCCCTCTCTGCTTTCCTGCGGACTCCATCCTCAAAAGCATCTCTTTTCGCTTTCGGCAGCCTCCGGAGGAAAAAAGACAAACGTCCAGCTTTTGCTGCCACAGAAAAGGTGCCAGCGGGGAAAAGTAATGCTGGTTCTCACTGCCTCCTGGAACCCTTTCAAATGCCTCAGACAATTTGGCCCTCTCTGCTTTCCTGCGGACTCCATCCTCAAAAGCACTTGTTTTCTCTTTCGGCAACCTCCGGAGCAAAAAAGACAAACGTCCAGCTTTTGCTGCCACAGCAAAGGTGCCAGCGGGGAAAAGTAATGCTGGTTCTCACTGCCTCCTGGAACTCTTTGAAATGCCCCAGACAATTTGGCCCTCTCTGCTTTCCTGCGGACTCCATCCTCAAAAGCACCTGTTTTCGCTTTCGGCAGCCTCCGGAGCAAAAAAGACAAACGTCCAGCTTTTGCTGCCACAGCAAAGGTGCCAGCGGGGAAAAGTAATGCTGGTTCTCACTTCCTCCTGGAACCCTTTCAAATGACACAGTCAATTTGGCTCTCTCTGCTTTCCTGCGGACTCCATCCTCAAAAGCAGCTGTTTTTGCTTTCGACAGCCTCCGGAGCAAAAAAGACAAACGTCCAGCTTTTGCTGCCACAGCAAAGGTGCCAGCGGGGAAAAGTAATGCTGGTCCTCATTGCCTCCTGGAACCTCTTCAAATGCCACAGACAATTTGGCCCTCTCTGCTTTCCTGCGGACTCCATCCTCAAAAGCACCTGTTTTCGCTTTCGGCAGCCTCCGGAGCAAAAAAGACAAACGTCCAGCTTTTGCTGCCACAGCAAAGGTGCCAGCGGGGAAAAGTAATGCTGGTTCTCACTGCCTCCTGGAACCCTTTCAAATGCCACAGACAATTTGGCCCTCTCTGCTTTCCTGCGGACTCCATCCTCAAAAGCACTTGTTTTCTCTTTCGGCAACCTCCGGAGCAAAAAAGACAAACGTCCAGCTTTTGCTGCCACAGCAAAGGTGCCAGCGGGGAAAAGTGATGCTGGTTCTCACTGCCTCCTGGAACCCTTTCAAATGCACCACACAATTTGGCCCTCTCTGCTTTCCTGCGGACTCCATCCTCAAAAGCACCTGTTTTCGCTTTCGGCAGCCTCCGGAGCAAAAAAGACAAACGTCCAGCTTTTGCTGCCACAGCAAAGGTGCCAGCGGGGAAAAGTAATGCTGGTTCTCACTGCCTCCTGGAACCCCTTCAAATGCCCCAGATAATTTGGCTCTCTCTGCTTTCCTGCGGACTCTATCCTCAAAAGCATCTGTTTTCGCTTTCGGCATCCTCAGGAGCAAAAAAGACAAACGTCCAGCTTTTGCTGCCACAGCAAAGGTGCCAGCGGGGGAAAGTGATGCTGGTTCTCACTGCCTCCTGGAACTCTTTTAAATGCCCCAGAAAATTTGGCCCTCTCTGCTTTCCTGCGGACTCCATCCTCAAAAGCATCTCTTTTCGCTTTCGGCAGCCTCCGGAGGAAAAAAGACAAACGTCCAGCTTTTGCTGCCACAGAAAAGGTGCCAGCGGGGAAAAGTAATGCTGGTTCTCACTGCCTCCTGGAACCCTTTCAAATGCCTCAGACAATTTGGCCCTCTCTGCTTTCCTGCGGACTCCATCCTCAAAAGCACTTGTTTTCTCTTTCGGCAACCTCCGGAGCAAAAAAGACAAACGTCCAGCTTTTGCTGCCACAGCAAAGGTGCCAGCGGGGAAAAGTAATGCTGGTTCTCACTGCCTCCTGGAACTCTTTGAAATGCCCCAGACAATTTGGCCCTCTCTGCTTTCCTGCGGACTCCATCCTCAAAAGCACCTGTTTTCGCTTTCGGCAGCCTCCAGAGCAAAAAAGACAAACGTCCAGCTTTTGCTGCCACAGCAAAGGTGCCAGCGGGGAAAAGTAATGCTGGTTCTCACTTCCTCCTGGAACCCTTTCAAATGACACAGTCAATTTGGCTCTCTCTGCTTTCCTGCGGACTCCATCCTCAAAAGCAGCTGTTTTTGCTTTCGACAGCCTCCGGAGCAAAAAAGACAAACGTCCAGCTTTTGCTGCCACAGCAAAGGTGCCAGCGGGGAAAAGTAATGCTGGTCCTCATTGCCTCCTGGAACCTCTTCAAATGCCACAGACAATTTGGCCCTCTCTGCTTTCCTGCGGACTCCATCCTCAAAAGCACCTGTTTTCGCTTTCGGCAGCCTCCGGAGCAAAAAAGACAAACGTCCAGCTTTTGCTGCCACAGCAAAGGTGCCAGCGGGGAAAAGTAATGCTGGTTCTCACTGCCTCCTGGAACCCTTTCAAATGCCACAGACAATTTGGCCCTCTCTGCTTTCCTGCGGACTCCATCCTCAAAAGCACCTTTTTTCGCTTTCGGCAGCCTCCGGAGCAAAAAAGACAAACGTCCAGCTTTTGCTGCCACAGCAAAGGTGCCAGCGGGGAAAAGTGATGCTGGTTCTCACTGCCTCCTGGAACCCTTTCAAATGCACCACACAATTTGGCCCTCTCTGCTTTCCTGCGGACTCCATCCTCAAAAGCACCTGTTTTCGCTTTCGGCAGCCTCCGGAGCAAAAAAGACAAACGTCCAGCTTTTGCTGCCACAGCAAAGGTGCCAGCGGGGAAAAGTAATGCTGGTTCTCACTGCCTCCTGGAACTCTTTCAAATGCCACAGACAATTTGGCCCTATCTGCTTTCCTGCGGACTCCATCCTCAAAAGCACCTGTTTTCGCTTTCGGCAACCTCCGGAGCAAAAAAGACAAACGTCCAGCTTTTGCTGCCACAGCAAAGGTGCCAGCGGGGAAAAGTAATGCTGGTTCTCACTGCCTCCTGGAACTCTTTCAAATGCCACAGTGAATTTGGCTCTCTCTGCTTTCCTGCGGACTCCATCCTCAAAAGCACCTTTTTTCGCTTTCGGCAGCCTCCGGAGCAAAAAAGACAAACGTCCAGCTTTTGCTGCCACAGCAAAGGTGCCAGCGGGGAAAAGTAATGCTGGTTCTCACTTCCTCCTGGAACTCTTTCAAATGCCACAGACAATTTTGCACTCTCTGCTTTCCTGCGGACTCCATCCTCAAAAGCACTTGTTTTCTCTTTCGGCAACCTCCGGAGCAAAAAAGACAAACGTCCAGCTTTTGCTGCCACAGCAAAGGTGCCAGCGGGGAAAAGTAATGCTGGTTCTCACTGCCTCCTGGAACTCTTTGAAATGCCCCAGACAATTTGGCCCTCTCTGCTTTCCTGCGGACTCCATCCTCAAAAGCACCTGTTTTCGCTTTCGGCGGTGTTTGGAGCAAAAAAGACAAACGTCCAGCTTTTGCTGCCACAGCAAAGGTGCCAGCGGGGAAAAGTGATGCTGGTTCTCACTGCCTCCTGGAACCCTTTCAAATGCCCCAGACAATTTGGCCCTCTCTGCTTTCCTGCGGACTCCATCCTCAAAAGCACCTGTTTTCGCTTTCGGCAGCCTCCGGAGCAAAAAAGACAAACGTCCAGCTTTTGCTGCCACAGCAAAGGTGCCAGCGGGGAAAAGTAATGCTGGTTCTCACTGCCTCCTGGAACTCTGTCAAATGCCACAGACAATTTTGCACTCTCTGCTTTCCTGCGGACTCCATCCTCAAAAGCACCTTTTTTCGCTTTCGGCAGCCTCCGGAGCAAAAAAGACAAACGTCCAGCTTTTGCTGCCACAGCAAAGGTGCCAGCGGGGAAAACTAATGCTGGTTCTCACTGCCTCCTGGAACTCTGTCAAATGTCACAGACAATTTGGCCCTATCTGCTTTCCTGCGGACTCCATCCTCAAAAGCACCTGTTTTCGCTTTCAGCGGTGTTTAGAGCAAAAAAGACAAACGTCCAGCTTTTGCTGCCACAGCAAAGGTGCCAGCGGGGAAAAGTAATGCTGGTCCTCATTGCCTCCTGGAACCTCTTCAAATGCCACAGACAATTTGGCCCTCTCTGCTTTCCTGCGGACTCCATCCTCAAAAGCACCTGTTTTCGCTTTCGGCAGCCTCCGGAGCAAAAAAGACAAACGTCCAGCTTTTGCTGCCACAGCAAAGGTGCCAGCGGGGAAAAGTAATGCTGGTTCTCACTGCCTCCTGGAACCCTTTCAAATGCCACAGACAATTTGGCCCTCTCTGCTTTCCTGCGGAATCCATCCTCAAAAGCACCTTTTTTCGCTTTCGGCAGCCTCCGGAGCAAAAAAGACAAACGTCCAGCTTTTGCTGCCACAGCAAAGGTGCCAGCGGGGAAAAGTGATGCTGGTTCTCACTGCCTCCTGGAACCCTTTCAAATGCACCACACAATTTGGCCCTCTCTGCTTTCCTGCGGACTCCATCCTCAAAAGCACCTGTTTTCGCTTTCGGCAGCCTCCGGAGCAAAAAAGACAAACGTCCAGCTTTTGCTGCCACAGCAAAGGTGCCAGCGGGGAAAAGTAATGCTGGTTCTCACTGCCTCCTGGAACTCTTTCAAATGCCACAGACAATTTGGCCCTATCTGCTTTCCTGCGGACTCCATCCTCAAAAGCACCTGTTTTCGCTTTCGGCAACCTCCGGAGCAAAAAAGACAAACGTCCAGCTTTTGCTGCCACAGCAAAGGTGCCAGCGGGGAAAAGTAATGCTGGTTCTCACTGCCTCCTGGAACTCTTTCAAATGCCACAGTCAATTTGGCTCTCTCTGCTTTCCTGCGGACTCCATCCTCAAAAGCACCTGTTTTCGCTTTCGGCGGTGTTTGGAGCAAAAAAGACAAACGTCCAGCTTTTGCTGCCACAGCAAAGGTGCCAGCGGAGAAAAGTAATGCTGGTTCTCACTGCCTCCTGGAACCCCTTCAAATGCCCCAGATAATTTGGCTCTCTCTGCTTTCCTGCGGACTCTATCCTCAAAAGCATCTGTTTTCGCTTTCGGCATCCTCAGGAGCAAAAAAGACAAACGTCCAGCTTTTGCTGCCACAGCAAAGGTGCCAGCGGGGGAAAGTGATGCTGGTTCTCACTGCCTCCTGGAACTCTTTCAAATGCCCCAGAAAATTTGGCCCTCTCTGCTTTCCTGCGGACTCCATCCTCAAAAGCATCTCTTTTCGCTTTCGGCAGCCTCCAGAGGAAAAAAGACAAACGTCCAGCTTTTGCTGCCACAGAAAAGGTGCCAGCGGGGAAAAGTAATGCTGGTTCTCACTGCCTCCTGGAACCCTTTCAAATGCCCCAGACAATTTGGCCCTCTCTGCTTTCCTGCGGACTCCATCCTCAAAAGCACTTGTTTTCTCTTTCGGCAACCTCCGGAGCAAAAAAGACAAACGTCCAGCTTTTGCTGCCACAGCAAAGGTGCCAGCGGGGAAAAGTAATGCTGGTTCTCACTGCCTCCTGGAACCTCTTCAAATGCCACAGACAATTTGGCCCTCTCTGCTTTCCTGCGGACTCCATCCTCAAAAGCACCTGTTTTCGCTTTCGGCAGCCTCCGGAGCAAAAAAGACAAACGTCCAGCTTTTGCTGCCACAGCAAAGGTGCCAGCGGGGAAAAGTAATGCTGGTTCTCACTGCCTCCTGGAACCCTTTCAAATGCCACAGACAATTTGGCCCTCTCTGCTTTCCTGCGGACTCCATCCTCAAAAGCACCTTTTTTCGCTTTCGGCAGCCTCCGGAGCAAAAAAGACAAACGTCCAGCTTTTGCTGCCACAGCAAAGGTGCCAGCGGGGAAAAGTGATGCTGGTTCTCACTGCCTCCTGGAACTCTTTCAAATGCACCACACAATTTGGCCCTCTCTGCTTTCCTGCGGACTCCATCCTCAAAAGCACCTGTTTTCGCTTTCGGCAGCCTCCGGAGCAAAAAAGACAAACGTCCAGCTTTTGCTGCCACAGCAAAGGTGCCAGCGGGGAAAAGTAATGCTGGTTCTCACTGCCTCCTGGAACTCTTTCAAATGCCACAGACAATTTGGCCCTATCTGCTTTCCTGCGGACTCCATCCTCAAAAGCACCTGTTTTCGCTTTCGGCAACCTCCGGAGCAAAAAAGACAAACGTCCAGCTTTTGCTGCCACAGCAAAGGTGCCAGCGGGGAAAAGTAATGCTGGTTCTCACTGCCTCCTGGAACTCTTTCAAATGCCACAGTCAATTTGGCTCTCTCTGCTTTCCTGCGGACTCCATCCTCAAAAGCACCTGTTTTCGCTTTCGGCGGTGTTTGGAGCAAAAAAGACAAACGTCCAGCTTTTGCTGCCACAGCAAAGGTGCCAGCGGGGAAAAGTAATGCTGGTTCTCACTGCCTCCTGGAACCCCTTCAAATGCCCCAGATAATTTGGCTCTCTCTGCTTTCCTGCGGACTCTATCCTCAAAAGCATCTGTTTTCGCTTTCGGCATCCTCAGGAGCAAAAAAGACAAACGTCCAGCTTTTGCTGCCACAGCAAAGGTGCCAGCGGGGGAAAGTGATGCTGGTTCTCACTGCCTCCTGGAACTCTTTCAAATGCCCCAGAAAATTTGGCCCTCTCTGCTTTCCTGCGGACTCCATCCTCAAAAGCATCTCTTTTCGCTTTCGGCAGCCTCCGGAGGAAAAAAGACAAACGTCCAGCTTTTGCTGCCACAGAAAAGGTGCCAGCGGGGAAAAGTAATGCTGGTTCTCACTGCCTCCTGGAACCCTTTCAAATGCCCCAGACAATTTGGCCCTCTCTGCTTTCCTGCGGACTCCATCCTCAAAAGCACTTGTTTTCTCTTTCGGCAACCTCCGGAGCAAAAAAGACAAACGTCCAGCTTTTGCTGCCACAGCAAAGGTGCCAGCGGGGAAAAGTAATGCTGGTTCTCACTGCCTCCTGGAACTCTTTGAAATGCCCCAGACAATTTGGCCCTCTCTGCTTTCCTGCGGACTCCATCCTCAAAAGCACCTGTTTTCGCTTTCGGCAGCCTCCAGAGCAAAAAAGACAAACGTCCAGCTTTTGCTGCCACAGCAAAGGTGCCAGCGGGGAAAAGTAATGCTGGTTCTCACTTCCTCCTGGAACCCTTTCAAATGACACAGTCAATTTGGCTCTCTCTGCTTTCCTGCGGACTCCATCCTCAAAAGCAGCTGTTTTTGCTTTCGACAGCCTCCGGAGCAAAAAAGACAAACGTCCAGCTTTTGCTGCCACAGCAAAGGTGCCAGCGGGGAAAAGTAATGCTGGTCCTCATTGCCTCCTGGAACCTCTTCAAATGCCACAGACAATTTGGCCCTCTCTGCTTTCCTGCGGACTCCATCCTCAAAAGCACCTGTTTTCGCTTTCGGCAGCCTCCGGAGCAAAAAAGACAAACGTCCAGCTTTTGCTGCCACAGCAAAGGTGCCAGCGGGGAAAAGTAATGCTGGTTCTCACTGCCTCCTGGAACCCTTTCAAATTCCACAGACAATTTGGCCCTCTCTGCTTTCCTGCGGACTCCATCCTCAAAAGCACCTTTTTTCGCTTTCGGCAGCCTCCGGAGCAAAAAAGACAAACGTCCAGCTTTTGCTGCCACAGCAAAGGTGCCAGCGGGGAAAAGTGATGCTGGTTCTCACTGCCTCCTGGAACCCTTTCAAATGCACCACACAATTTGGCCCTCTCTGCTTTCCTGCGGACTCCATCCTCAAAAGCACCTGTTTTCGCTTTCGGCAGCCTCCGGAGCAAAAAAGACAAACGTCCAGCTTTTGCTGCCACAGCAAAGGTGCCAGCGGGGAAAAGTAATGCTGGTTCTCACTGCCTCCTGGAACTCTTTCAAATGCCACAGACAATTTGGCCCTATCTGCTTTCCTGCGGACTCCATCCTCAAAAGCACCTGTTTTCGCTTTCGGCAACCTCCGGAGCAAAAAAGACAAACGTCCAGCTTTTGCTGCCACAGCAAAGGTGCCAGCGGGGAAAAGTAATGCTGGTTCTCACTGCCTCCTGGAACTCTTTCAAATGCCACAGTGAATTTGGCTCTCTCTGCTTTCCTGCGGACTCCATCCTCAAAAGCACCTTTTTTCGCTTTCGGCAGCCTCCGGAGCAAAAAAGACAAACGTCCAGCTTTTGCTGCCACAGCAAAGGTGCCAGCGGGGAAAAGTAATGCTGGTTCTCACTTCCTCCTGGAACTCTTTCAAATGCCACAGACAATTTTGCACTCTCTGCTTTCCTGCGGACTCCATCCTCAAAAGCACCTGTTTTTGTTTTCGGCAGCCTCCGGAGCAAAAAAGACAAACGTCCAGCTTTTGCTGCCACAGCAAAGGTGCCAGCGGGGAAAAGTAATGCTGGTTCTCACTGCCTCCTGGAACCCTTTCAAATGCCACAGACAATTTGGCCCTCTCTGCTTTCCTGCGGACTCCATCCTCAAAAGCACCTGTTTTCGCTTTCGGCGTCCTCAGGAGCAAAAAAGACAAACGTCCAGCTTTTGCTGCCACAGCAAAGGTGCCAGCGGGGAAAAGTAATGCTGGTTCTCACTGCCTCCTGGAACCCTTTCAAATGCCCCAGACAATTTGGCCCTCTCTGCTTTCCTGCGGACTCCATCCTCAAAAGCACTTGTTTTTCTTTCGGCAACCTCCGGAGCAAAAAAGACAAACGTCCAGCTTTTGCTGCCACAGCAAAGGTGCCAGCGGGGAAAAGTGATGCTGGTTCTCACTGCCTCCTGGAACCCTTTCAAATGCACCAGACAATTTGGCCCTCTCTGCTTTCCTGCGGACTCCATCCTCAAAAGCACCTGTTTTCGCTTTCGGCAGCCTCCAGAGCAAAAAAGACAAACGTCCAGCTTTTGCTGCCACAGCAAAGGTGCCAGCGGGGAAAAGTAATGCTGGTTCTCACTGCCTCCTGGAACCCTTTCAAATGACACAGTCAATTTGGCTCTCTCTGCTTTCCTGCGGACTCCATCCTCAAAAGCAGCTGTTTTTGCTTTCGGCAGCCTCCGGAGCAAAAAAGACAAACGTCCAGCTTTTGCTGCCACAGCAAAGGTGCCAGCGGGGAAAAGTGATGCTGGTTCTCACTGCCTCCTGGAACCCTTTCAAATGCCCCAGACAATTTGGCCCTCTCTGCTTTCCTGCGGACTCCATCCTCAAAAGCACCTGTTTTCGCTTTCGGCAGCCTCCGGAGCAAAAAAGACAAACGTCCAGCTTTTGCTGCCACAGCAAAGGTGCCAGCGGAGAAAAGTAATGCTGGTTCTCACTGCCTCCTGGAACCCTTTCAAATGCCACAGTCAATTTGGCTCTCTCTGCTTTCCTGCGGACTCCATCCTCAAAAGCACCTTTTTTCTCTTTCGGCAGCCTCCGGAGCAAAATAGACAAACGTCCAGCTTTTGCTGCCACAGCAAAGGTTCCAGCGGGGAAAAGTAATGCTGGTTCTCACTGCCTCCTGGAACTCTGTCAAATGCCACAGACAATTTGGCCCTATCTGCTTTCCTGCGGACTCCATCCTCAAAAGCACCTGTTTTCGCTTTCAGCGGTGTTTAGAGCAAAAAAGACAAACGTCCAGCTTTTGCTGCCACAGCAAAGGTGCCAGCGGGGAAAAGTAATGCTGGTCCTCATTGCCTCCTGGAACCTCTTCAAATGCCACAGACAATTTGGCCCTCTCTGCTTTCCTGCGGACTCCATCCTCAAAAGCACCTGTTTTCGCTTTCGGCAGCCTCCGGAGCAAAAAAGACAAACGTCCAGCTTTTGCTGCCACAGCAAAGGTGCCAGCGGGGAAAAGTAATGCTGGTTCTCACTGCCTCCTGGAACCCTTTCAAATGCCACAGACAATTTGGCCCTCTCTGCTTTCCTGCGGACTCCATCCTCAAAAGCACCTTTTTTCGCTTTCGGCAGCCTCCGGAGCAAAAAAGACAAACGTCCAGCTTTTGCTGCCACAGCAAAGGTGCCAGCGGGGAAAAGTGATGCTGGTTCTCACTGCCTCCTGGAACCCTTTCAAATGCACCACACAATTTGGCCCTCTCTGCTTTCCTGCGGACTCCATCCTCAAAAGCACCTGTTTTCGCTTTCGGCAGCCTCCGGAGCAAAAAAGACAAACGTCCAGCTTTTGCTGCCACAGCAAAGGTGCCAGCGGGGAAAAGTAATGCTGGTTCTCACTGCCTCCTGGAACTCTTTCAAATGCCACAGACAATTTGGCCCTATCTGCTTTCCTGCGGACTCCATCCTCAAAAGCACCTGTTTTCGCTTTCGGCAACCTCCGGAGCAAAAAAGACAAACGTCCAGCTTTTGCTGCCACAGCAAAGGTGCCAGCGGGGAAAAGTAATGCTGGTTCTCACTGCCTCCTGGAACCCCTTCAAATGCCCCAGATAATTTGGCTCTCTCTGCTTTCCTGCGGACTCTATCCTCAAAAGCATCTGTTTTCGCTTTCGGCATCCTCAGGAGCAAAAAAGACAAACGTCCAGCTTTTGCTGCCACAGCAAAGGTGCCAGCGGGGGAAAGTGATGCTGGTTCTCACTGCCTCCTGGAACTCTTTCAAATGCCCCAGAAAATTTGGCCCTCTCTGCTTTCCTGCGGACTCCATCCTCAAAAGCATCTCTTTTCGCTTTCGGCAGCCTCCGGAGGAAAAAAGACAAACGTCCAGCTTTTGCTGCCACAGCAAAGGTGCCAGCGGGGAAAAGTAATGCTGGTTCTCACTGCCTCCTGGAACTCTTTCAAATGCCACAGACAATTTTGCACTCTCTGCTTTCCTGCGGACTCCATCCTCAAAAGCACCTGTTTTCGCTTTCGGCAGCCTCCGGAGCAAAAAAGACAAACGTCCAGCTTTTGCTGCCACAGCAAAGGTGCCAGCGGGGAAAAGTAATGCTGGTTCTCACTGCCTCCTGGAACCCTTTCAAATGCCACAGACAATTTGGCCCTCTCTGCTTTCCTGCGGACTCCATCCTCAAAAGCACCTGTTTTCGCTTTCGGCGTCCTCAGGAGCAAAAAAGACAAACGTCCAGCTTTTGCTGCCACAGCAAAGGTGCCAGCGGGGAAAAGTAATGCTGGTTCTCACTGCCTCCTGGAACCCTTTCAAATGCCCCAGACAATTTGGCCCTGTCTGCTTTCCTGCGGACTCCATCCTCAAAAGCACTTGTTTTCTCTTTCGGCAGCCTCCGGAGCAAAAAAGACAAACGTCCAGCTTTTGCTGCCACAGCAAAGGTGCCAGCGGGGAAAAGTAATGCTGGTTCTCACTGCCTCCTGGAACTCTTTGAAATGCCACAGACAATTTGGCCCTCTCTGCTTTCCTGCGGACTCCATCCTCAAAAGCACCTGGTTTCGCTTTCGGCAGCCTCCGGAGCAAAAAAGACAAACGTCCAGCTTTTGCTGCCACAGCAAAGGTGCCAGCGGGGAAAAGTAATGCTGGTTCTCACTGCCTCCTGGAACTCTGTCAAATGCCACAGACAATTTTGCACTCTCTGCTTTCCTGCGGACTCCATCCTCAAAAGCACCTGTTTTTGCTTTCGGCAGCCTCCGGAGCAAAAAAGACAAACGTCCAGCTTTTGCTGCCACAGCAAAGGTGCCAGCGGGGAAAAGTAATGCTGGTTCTCACTGCCTCCTGGAACCCTTTCAAATGCCCCAGACAATTTGGCCCTCTCTGCTTTCCTGCGGACTCCATCCTCAAAAGCACTTGTTTTCTCTTTCGGCAACCTCCGGAGCAAAAACGACAAACGTCCAGCTTTTGCTGCCACAGCAAAGGTGCCAGCGGGGAAAAGTGATGCTGGTTCTCACTGCCTCCTGGAACCCTTTCAAATGCACCAGACAATTTGGCCCTCTCTGTTTTCCTGCGGACTCCATCCTCAAAAGCACCTGTTTTCGCTTTCGGCAACCTCCGGAGCAAAAAAGACAAACGTCCAGCTTTTGCTGCCACAGCAAAGGTGCCAGCGGGGAAAAGTAATGCTGGTTCTCACTGCCTCCTGGAACTCTTTCAAATGCCACAGTCAATTTGGCCCTATCTGCTTTCCTGCGGACTCCATCCTCAAAAGCACCTGTTTTCGCTTTTGGCAACCTCCGGAGCAAAAAAGACAAACGTCCAGCTTTTGCTGCCACAGCAAAGGTGCCAGCGGAGAAAAGTAATGCTGGTTCTCACTGCCTCCTCGAACTCTTTCAAATGCCACAGTCAATTTGGCTCTCTCTGCTTTCCTGCGGACTCCATCCTCAAAACCACCTTTTTTCGCTTTCGGCAACCTCCGGAGCAAAAAAGACAAACGTCCAGCTTTTGCTGCCACAGCAAAGGTGCCAGCGGAGAAAAGTGATGCTGGTTCTCACTGCCTCCTGGAACCGTTTCAAATGCCCTAGACAATTTGGCCCTCTCTGCTTTCCTGCGGACTCCATCCTCAAAAGCACCTGTTTTCGCTTTTGGCAACCTCCGGAGCAAAAAAGACAAACGTCCAGCTTTTGCTGCCACAGCAAAGGTGCCAGCGGGGAAAAGTAATGCTGGTTCTCACTGCCTCCTGGAACTCTGTCAAATGCCACAGACAATTTTGCACTCTCTGCTTTCCTGCGGACTCCATCCTCAAAAGCACCTGTTTTCGCTTTCGACATCCTCAGGAGCAAAAAAGACAAACGTCCAGCTTTTGCTGCCACAGCAAAGGTGCCAGCGGGGAAAAGTGATGCTGGTCCTCATTGCCTCCTGGAACCTCTTCAAATGCCACAGACAATTTGGCCCTCTCTGCTTTCCTGCGGACTCCATCCTCAAAAGCACCTGTTTTCGCTTTCGGCAACCTCCGGAGCAAAAAAGACAAACGTCCAGCTTTTGCTGCCACAGCAAAGGTGCCAGCGGGGAAAAGTAATGCTGGTTCTCACTGCCTCCTGGAACCCTTTCAAATGCCCCAGACAATTTGGCCCTCTCTGCTTTCCTGCGGACTCCATCCTCAAAAGCACTTGTTTTCTCTTTCGGCAACCTCCGGAGCAAAAAAGACAAACGTCCAGCTTTTGCTGCCACAGCAAAGGTGCCAGCGGGGAAAAGTAATGCTGGTTCTCACTGCCTCCTGGAACTCTGTCAAATGCCACAGACAATTTTGCACTCTCTGCTTTCCTGCGGACTCCATCCTCAAAAGCACCTGTTTTCGCTTTCGGCAACCTCCGGAGCAAAAAAGACAAACGTCCAGCTTTTGCTGCCACAGCAAAGGTGCCAGCGGGGAAAAGTAATGCTGGTTCTCACTGCCTCCTGGAACCCCTTCAAATGCCCCAGATAATTTGGCTCTCTCTGCTTTCCTGCGGACTCCATCCTCAAAAGCATCTGTTTTCGCTTTCGGCATCCTCAGGAGCAAAAAAGACAAACGTCCAGCTTTTGCTGCCACAGCAAAGGTGCCAGCGGGGGAAAGTGATGCTGGTTCTCACTGCCTCCTGGAACTCTTTCAAATGCCCCAGAAAATTTGGCCCTCTCTGCTTTCCTGCGGACTCTATCCTCAAAAGCATCTCTTTTCGCTTTCGGCAGCCTCCGGAGCAAAAAAGACAAACGTCCAGCTTTTGCTGCCACAGCAAAGGTGCCAGCGGGGAAAAGTAATGCTGGTTCTCACTGCCTCCTGGAACTCTTTCAAATGCCACAGACAATTTGGCCCTCTCTGCTTTCCTGCGGACTCCATTCTCAAAAGCACCTGTTTTCGCTTTCGGCAGCCTCCGGAGCAAAAAAGACAAACGTCCAGCTTTTGCTGCCACAGCAAAGGTGCCAGCGGGGAAAAGTAATGCTGGTTCTCACTGCCTCCTGGAACCCTTTCAAATGCCACAGACAATTTGGCCCTCTCTGCTTTCCTGCGGACTCCATCCTCAAAAGCACCTGTTTTCGCTTTCGGCAGCCTCCGGAGCAAAAAAGACAAACGTCCAGCTTTTGCTGCCACAGCAAAGGTGCCAGCGGGGAAAAGTGATGCTGGTCCTCATTGCCTCCTGGAACCTCTTCAAATGCCACAGACAATTTGGCCCTCTCTGCTTTCCTGCGGACTCCATCCTCAAAAGCACCTGTTTTCGCTTTCGGCAACCTCCGGAGCAAAAAAGACAAACGTCCAGCTTTTGCTGCCACAGCAAAGGTGCCAGCGGGGAAAAGTAATGCTGGTTCTCACTGCCTCCTGGAACCCTTTCAAATGCCCCAGACAATTTGGCCCTCTCTGCTTTCCTGCGGACTCCATCCTCAAAAGCACTTGTTTTCTCTTTCGGCAACCTCCGGAGCAAAAAAGACAAACGTCCAGCTTTTGCTGCCACAGCAAAGGTGCCAGCGGGGAAAAGTAATGCTGGTTCTCACTGCCTCCTGGAACTCTGTCAAATGCCACAGACAATTTTGCACTCTCTGCTTTCCTGCGGACTCCATCCTCAAAAGCACCTGTTTTCGCTTTCGGCAACCTCCGGAGCAAAAAAGACAAACGTCCAGCTTTTGCTGCCACAGCAAAGGTGCCAGCGGGGAAAAGTAATGCTGGTTCTCACTGCCTCCTGGAACCCCTTCAAATGCCCCAGATAATTTGGCTCTCTCTGCTTTCCTGCGGACTCCATCCTCAAAAGCATCTGTTTTCGCTTTCGGCATCCTCAGGAGCAAAAAAGACAAACGTCCAGCTTTTGCTGCCACAGCAAAGGTGCCAGCGGGGGAAAGTGATGCTGGTTCTCACTGCCTCCTGGAACTCTTTCAAATGCCCCAGAAAATTTGGCCCTCTCTGCTTTCCTGCGGACTCTATCCTCAAAAGCATCTCTTTTCGCTTTCGGCAGCCTCCGGAGCAAAAAAGACAAACGTCCAGCTTTTGCTGCCACAGCAAAGGTGCCAGCGGGGAAAAGTAATGCTGGTTCTCACTGCCTCCTGGAACTCTTTCAAATGCCACAGACAATTTGGCCCTCTCTGCTTTCCTGCGGACTCCATTCTCAAAAGCACCTGTTTTCGCTTTCGGCAGCCTCCGGAGCAAAAAAGACAAACGTCCAGCTTTTGCTGCCACAGCAAAGGTGCCAGCGGGGAAAAGTAATGCTGGTTCTCACTGCCTCCTGGAACCCTTTCAAATGCCACAGACAATTTGGCCCTCTCTGCTTTCCTGCGGACTCCATCCTCAAAAGCACCTGTTTTCGCTTTCGGCAGCCTCCGGAGCAAAAAAGACAAACGTCCAGCTTTTGCTGCCACAGCAAAGGTGCCAGCGGGGAAAAGTGATGCTGGTCCTCATTGCCTCCTGGAACCTCTTCAAATGCCACAGACAATTTGGCCCTCTCTGCTTTCCTGCGGACTCCATCCTCAAAAGCACCTGTTTTCGCTTTCGGCAACCTCCGGAGCAAAAAAGACAAACGTCCAGCTTTTGCTGCCACAGCAAAGGTGCCAGCGGGGAAAAGTAATGCTGGTTCTCACTGCCTCCTGGAACCCTTTCAAATGCCCCAGACAATTTGGCCCTCTCTGCTTTCCTGCGGACTCCATCCTCAAAAGCACTTGTTTTCTCTTTCGGCAACCTCCGGAGCAAAAAAGACAAACGTCCAGCTTTTGCTGCCACAGCAAAGGTGCCAGCGGGGAAAAGTGATGCTGGTTCTCACTGCCTCCTGGAACCCTTTCAAATGCCGCAGACAATTTGGCCCTCTCTGCTTTCCTGCGGACTCCATCCTCAAAAGCACTTGTTTTCTCTTTCGGCAACCTCCGGAGCAAAAAAGACAAACGTCCAGCTTTTGCTGCCACAGCAAAGGTGCCAGCGGGGAAAAGTGATGCTGGTTCTCACTGCCTCCTGGAACCCTTTCAAATGCACCACACAATTTGGCCCTCTCTGCTTTCCTGCGGACTCCATCCTCAAAAGCACCTGTTTTCGCTTTCGGCAGCCTCCGGAGCAAAAAAGACAAACGTCCAGCTTTTGCTGCCACAGCAAAGGTGCCAGCGGGGAAAAGTAATGCTGGTTCTCACTTCCTCCTGGAACCCTTTCAAATGACACAGTCAATTTGGCTCTCTCTGCTTTCCTGCGGACTCCATCCTCAAAAGCACCTGTTTTTGCTTTCGGCAGCCTCCGGAGCAAAAAAGACAAACGTCCAGCTTTTGCTGCCACAGCAAAGGTGCCAGCGGGGGAAAGTGATGCTGGTTCTCACTGCCTCCTGGAACTCTTTCAAATGCCACAGACAATTTTGCACTCTCTGCTTTCCTGCGGACTCCATCCTCAAAAGCACCTGTTTTTGCTTTCGGCAGCCTCCGGAGAAAAAAGACAAACGTCCAGCTTTTGTTGCCACAGCAAAGGTGCCAGCGGGGAAAAGTAATGCTGGTTCTCACTGCCTCCTGGAACCCTTTCAAATGCCACAGACAATTTGGCCCTCTCTGCTTTCCTGAGGACTCCATCCTCAAAAGCACCTGTTTTCGCTTTCGGCAGCCTCCGGAGCAAAAAAGACAAACGTCCAGCTTTTGCTGCCACAGCAAAGGTGCCAGCGGAGAAAAGTAATGCTGGTTCTCACTGCCTCCTGGAACCCTTTAAAATGCCACAGTCAATTTGGCTCTCTCTGCTTTCCTGCGGACTCCATCCTCAAAAGCACCTTTTTTCGCTTTCGGCAGCCTCCGGAGCAAAGAAGACAAACGTCCAGCTTTTGCTGCCACAGCAAAGGTGCCAGCGGGGAAAAGTAATGCTGGTTCTCACTGCCTCCTGGAACTCTGTCAAATGCCACAGACAATTTTGCACTCTCTGCTTTCCTGCGGACTCCATCCTCAAAAGCACCTGTTTTTGCTTTCGGCAGCCTCCGGAGCAAAAAAGACAAACGTCCAGCTTTTGCTGCCACAGCAAAGGTGCCAGCGGGGAAAAGTAATGCTGGTTCTCACTGCCTCCTGGAACCCTTTCAAATGCCACAGACAATTTGGCCCTCTCTGCTTTCCTGCGGACTCCATCCTCAAAAGCACCTTTTTTCGCTTTCGGCAGCCTCCGGAGCAAAAAAGACAAACGTCCAGCTTTTGCTGCCACAACAAAGGTGCCAGCGGGGAAAAGTAATGCTGGTTCTCACTGCCTCCTGGAACTCTTTGAAATGCCCCAGACAATTTTGCACTCTCTGCTTTCCTGCGGACTCCATCCTCAAAAGCATCTCTTTTCGCTTTCGGCAGCCTCCGGAGGAAAAAAGACAAACGTCCAGCTTTTGCTGCCACAGCAAAGGTGCCAGCGGGGAAAAGTAATGCTGGTTCTCACTGCCTCCTGGAACGCTTTCAAATGCCACAGACAATTTGGCCCTATCTGCTTTCCTGCGGACTCCACCCTCAAAAGCACCTGTTTTCGCTTTCGGCAACCTCCGGAGCAAAAAAGACAAACGTCCAGCTTTTGCTGCCACAGCAAAGGTGCCAGCGGGGAAAAGTAATGCTGGTTCTCACTTCCTCCTGGAACCCTTTCAAATGACACAGTCAATTTGGCTCTCTCTGCTTTCCTGCGGACTCCATCCTCAAAAGCAGCTGTTTTTGCTTTCGGCAGCCTCCGGAGCAAAAAAGACAAACGTCCAGCTTTTGCTGCCACAGCAAAGGTGCCAGCGGGGAAAAGTGATGCTGGTTCTCACTGCCTCCTGGAACCCTTTCAAATGCCCCAGACAATTTGGCCCTCTCTGCTTTCCTGCGGACTCCATCCTCAAAAGCACCTGTTTTCGCTTTCGGCAGCCTCCGGAGCAAAAAAGACAAACGTCCAGCTTTTGCTGCCACAGCAAAGGTGCCAGCGGAGAAAAGTAATGCTGGTTCTCACTGCCTCCTGGAACCCTTTCAAATGCCACAGTCAATTTGGCTCTCTCTGCTTTCCTGCGGACTCCATCCTCAAAAGCACCTTTTTTCTCTTTCGGCAGCCTCCAGAGCAAAAAAGACAAACGTCCAGCTTTTGCTGCCACAGCAAAGGTGCCAGCGGGGAAAAGTAATGCTGGTTCTCACTGCCTCCTGGAACTCTGTCAAATGTCACAGACAATTTGGCCCTATCTGCTTTCCTGCGGACTCCATCCTCAAAAGCACCTGTTTTCGCTTTCAGCGGTGTTTAGTGCAAAAAAGACAAACGTCCAGCTTTTGCTGCCACAGCAAAGGTGCCAGCGGGGAAAAGTAATGCTGGTCCTCATTGCCTCCTGGAACCCTTTCAAATGCCACAGACAATTTGGCCCTCTCTGCTTTCCTGCGGACTCCATCCTCAAAAGCACCTGTTTTCTCTTTCGGCAACCTCCGGAGCAAAAAAGACAAACGTCCAGCTTTTGCTGCCACAGCAAAGGTGCCAGCGGGGAAAAGTAATGCTGGTTCTCACTGCCTCCTGGAACTCTTTCAAATGCCACAGTGAATTTGGCTCTCTCTGCTTTCCTGCGGACTCCATCCTCAAAAGCACCTTTTTTCGCTTTCGGCAGCCTCCGGAGCAAAAAAGACAAACGTCCAGCTTTTGCTGCCACAGCAAAGGTGCCAGCGGGGGAAAGTGATGCTGGTTCTCACTGCCTCCTGGAACTCTTTCAAATGCCCCAGAAAATTTGGCCCTCTCTGCTTTCCTGCGGACTCCATCCTCAAAAGCATCTCTTTTCGCTTTCGGCAGCCTCCGGAGGAAAAAAGACAAACGTCCAGCTTTTGCTGCCACAGCAAAGGTGCCAGCGGGGAAAAGTAATGCTGGTTCTCACTGCCTCCTGGAACCCTTTCAAATGCCCCAGACAATTTGGCCCTCTCTGCTTTCCTGCGGACTCCATCCTCAAAAGCACTTGTTTTCTCTTTCGGCAACCTCCGGAGCAAAAAAGACAAACGTCCAGCTTTTGCTGCCACAGCAAAGGTGCCAGCGGGGAAAAGTAATGCTGGTTCTCACTGCCTCCTGGAACTCTTTGAAATGCCCCAGACAATTTGGCCCTCTCTGCTTTCCTGCGGACTCCATCCTCAAAAGCACCTGTTTTCGCTTTCGGCGGTGTTTGGAGCAAAAAAGACAAACGTCCAGCTTTTGCTGCCACAGCAAAGGTGCCAGCGGGGAAAAGTGATGCTGGTTCTCACTGCCTCCTGGAACCCTTTCAAATGCCCCAGACAATTTGGCCCTCTCTGCTTTCCTGCGGACTCCATCCTCAAAAGCACCTGTTTTCGCTTTCGGCATCCTCCGGAGCAAAAAAGACAAACGTCCAGCTTTTGCTGCCACAGCAAAGGTGCCAGCGGGGAAAAGTAATGCTGGTTCTCACTGCCTCCTGGAACTCTGTCAAATGCCACAGACAATTTTGCACTCTCTGCTTTCCTGCGGACTCCATCCTCAAAAGCACCTGTTTTCTCTTTCGGCAGCCTCCGGAGCAAAAAAGACAAACGTCCAGCTTTTGCTGCCACAGCAAAGGTGCCAGCGGGGAAAAGTAATGCTGGTTCTCACTGCCTCCTGGAACCCTTTCAAATGCCCCAGACAATTTGGCCCTCTCTGCTTTCCTGCGGACTCCATCCTCAAAAGCACTTGTTTTCTCTTTCGGCAACCTCCGGAGCAAAAAAGACAAACGTCCAGCTTTTGCTGCCACAGCAAAGGTGCCAGCGGGGAAAAGTAATGCTGGTTCTCACTGCCTCCTGGAACTCTTTCAAATGCCACAGTCAATTTGGCCCTATCTGCTTTCCTGCGGACTCCATCCTCAAAAGCACCTGTTTTCGCTTTCGGCAACCTCCGGAGCAAAAAAGACAAACGTCCAGCTTTTGCTGCCACAGCAAAGGTGCCAGCGGGGAAAAGTGATGCTGGTTCTCACTGCCTCCTGGAACCCTTTCAAATGCCACAGACAATTTGGCCCTCTCTGCTTTCCTGCGGACTCCATCCTCAAAAGCACCTTTTTTCTCTTTCGGCAGCCTCCGGAGCAAAAAAGACAAACGTCCAGCTTTTGCTGCCACAGCAAAGGTGCCAGCGGGGAAAAGTGATGCTGGTTCTCACTGCCTCCTGGAACCCTTTCAAATGCCACAGACAATTTGGCCCTCTCTGCTTTCCTGCGGACTCCATCCTCAAAAGCACCTGTTTTCGCTTTCAGCGGTGTTTAGAGCAAAAAAGACAAACGTCCAGCTTTTGCTGCCACAGCAAAGGTGCCAGCGGGGAAAAGTAATGCTGGTCCTCATTGCCTCCTGGAACCTCTTCAAATGCCACAGACAATTTGTCCCTCTCTGCTTTTCTGCGGACTCCATCCTCAAAAGCACCTGTTTTCGCTTTCGGCAGCCTCCGGAGCAAAAAAGACAAACGTCCAGCTTTTGCTGCCACAGCAAAGGTGCCAGCGGGGAAAAGTAATGCTGGTTCTCACTTCCTCCTGGAACCCTTTCAAATGACACAGTCAATTTGGCTCTCTCTGCTTTCCTGCGGACTCCATCCTCAAAAGCAGCTGTTTTTGCTTTCGGCAGCCTCCGGAGCAAAAAAGACAAACGTCCAGCTTTTGCTGCCACAGCAAAGGTGCCAGCGGGGAAAAGTGATGCTGGTTCTCACTGCCTCCTGGAACCCTTTCAAATGCCCCAGACAATTTGGCCCTCTCTGCTTTCCTGCGGACTCCATCCTCAAAAGCACCTGTTTTCGCTTTCGGCAGCCTCCGGAGCAAAAAAGACAAACGTCCAGCTTTTGCTGCCACAGCAAAGGTGCCAGCGGAGAAAAGTAATGCTGGTTCTCACTGCCTCCTGGAACCCTTTCAAATGCCACAGTCAATTTGGCTCTCTCTGCTTTCCTGCGGACTCCATCCTCAAAAGCACCTTTTTTCTCTTTCGGCAGCCTCCGGAGCAAAAAAGACAAACGTCCAGCTTTTGCTGCCACAGCAAAGGTGCCAGCGGGGAAAAGTAATGCTGGTTCTCACTGCCTCCTGGAACTCTGTCAAATGTCACAGACAATTTGGCCCTATCTGCTTTCCTGCGGACTCCATCCTCAAAAGCACCTGTTTTCGCTTTCAGCGGTGTTTAGAGCAAAAAAGACAAACGTCCAGCTTTTGCTGCCACAGCAAAGGTGCCAGCGGGGAAAAGTAATGCTGGTCCTCATTGCCTCCTGGAACCTCTTCAAATGCCACAGACAATTTGGCCCTCTCTGCTTTCCTGCGGACTCCATCCTCAAAAGCACCTGTTTTCGCTTTCGGCAGCCTCCGGAGCAAAAAAGACAAACGTCCAGCTTTTGCTGCCACAGCAAAGGTGCCAGCGGGGAAAAGTAATGCTGGTTCTCACTGCCTCCTGGAACTCTGTCAAATGCCACAGACAATTTTGCACTCTCTGCTTTCCTGCGGACTCCATCCTCAAAAGCACCTGTTTTCTCTTTCGGCAGCCTCCGGAGCAAAAAAGACAAACGTCCAGCTTTTGCTGCCACAGCAAAGGTGCCAGCGGGGAAAAGTAATGCTGGTTCTCACTGCCTCCTGGAACCCTTTCAAATGCCCCAGACAATTTGGCCCTCTCTGCTTTCCTGCGGACTCCATCCTCAAAAGCACTTGTTTTCTCTTTCGGCAACCTCCGGAGCAAAAAAGACAAACGTCCAGCTTTTGCTGCCACAGCAAAGGTGCCAGCGGGGAAAAGTGATGCTGGTTCTCACTGCCTCCTGGAACCCTTTCAAATGCACCACACAATTTGGCCCTCTCTGCTTTCCTGCGGACTCCATCCTCAAAAGCACCTGTTTTCGCTTTCGGCAACCTCCGGAGCAAAAAAGACAAACGTCCAGCTTTTGCTGCCACAGCAAAGGTGCCAGCGGGGAAAAGTAATGCTGGTTCTCACTGCCTCCTGGAACTCTTTCAAATGCCACAGTCAATTTGGCCCTATCTGCTTTCCTGCGGACTCCATCCTCAAAAGCACCTGTTTTCGCTTTCGGCAACCTCCGGAGCAAAAAAGACAAACGTCCAGCTTTTGCTGCCACAGCAAAGGTGCCAGCGGGGAAAAGTGATGCTGGTTCTCACTGCCTCCTGGAACCCTTTCAAATGCCACAGACAATTTGGCCCTCTCTGCTTTCCTGCGGACTCCATCCTCAAAAGCACCTTTTTTCTCTTTCGGCAGCCTCCGGAGCAAAAAAGACAAACGTCCAGCTTTTGCTGCCACAGCAAAGGTGCCAGCGGGGAAAAGTGATGCTGGTTCTCACTGCCTCCTGGAACCCTTTCAAATGCCACAGACAATTTGGCCCTCTCTGCTTTCCTGCGGACTCCATCCTCAAAAGCACCTGTTTTCGCTTTCAGCGGTGTTTAGAGCAAAAAAGACAAACGTCCAGCTTTTGCTGCCACAGCAAAGGTGCCAGCGGGGAAAAGTAATGCTGGTCCTCATTGCCTCCTGGAACCTCTTCAAATGCCACAGACAATTTGTCCCTCTCTGCTTTTCTGCGGACTCCATCCTCAAAAGCACCTGTTTTCGCTTTCGGCAGCCTCCGGAGCAAAAAAGACAAACGTCCAGCTTTTGCTGCCACAGCAAAGGTGCCAGCGGGGAAAAGTAATGCTGGTTCTCACTGCCTCCTGGAACCCTTTCAAATGCCACAGACAATTTGGCCCTCTCTGCTTTCCTGCGGACTCCATCCTCAAAAGCACTTGTTTTTCTTTCGGCAACCTCCGGAGCAAAAAAGACAAACGTCCAGCTTTTGCTGCCACAGCAAAGGTGCCAGCGGGGAAAAGTGATGCTGGTTCTCACTGCCTCCTGGAACCCTTTCAAATGCACCACACAATTTGGCCCTCTCTGCTTTCCTGCGGACTCCATCCTCAAAAGCACCTGTTTTCGCTTTCGGCAGCCTCCGGAGCAAAAAAGACAAACGTCCAGCTTTTGCTGCCACAGCAAAGGTGCCAGCGGGGAAAAGTAATGCTGGTTCTCACTGCCTCCTGGAACTCTTTCAAATGCCACAGACAATTTGGCCCTATCTGCTTTCCTGCGGACTCCATCCTCAAAAGCACCTGTTTTCGCTTTCGGCAACCTCCGGAGCAAAAAAGACAAACGTCCAGCTTTTGCTGCCACAGCAAAGGTGCCAGCGGGGAAAAGTAATGCTGGTTCTCACTGCCTCCTGGAACTCTTTCAAATGCCACAGTGAATTTGGCTCTCTCTGCTTTCCTGCGGACTCCATCCTCAAAAGCACCTTTTTTCGCTTTCGGCAGCCTCCGGAGCAAAAAAGACAAACGTCCAGCTTTTGCTGCCACAGCAAAGGTGCCAGCGGGGAAAAGTAATGCTGGTTCTCACTGCCTCCTGGAACCCCTTCAAATGCCCCAGATAATTTGGCTCTCTCTGCTTTCCTGCGGACTCTATCCTCAAAAGCATCTGTTTTCGCTTTCGGCATCCTCAGGAGCAAAAAAGACAAACGTCCAGCTTTTGCTGCCACAGCAAAGGTGCCAGCGGAGGAAAGTGATGCTGGTTCTCACTGCCTCCTGGAACCCTTTCAAATGCACCACACAATTTGGCCCTCTCTGCTTTCCTGCGGACTCCATCCTCAAAAGCATCTCTTTTCGCTTTCGGCAGCCTCCGGAGGAAAAAAGACAAACGTCCAGCTTTTGCTGCCACAGAAAAGGTGCCAGCGGGGAAAAGTAATGCTGGTTCTCACTGCCTCCTGGAACCCTTTCAAATGCCCCAGACAATTTGGCCCTCTCTGCTTTCCTGCGGACTCCATCCTCAAAAGCACCTGTTTTCGCTTTCGGCGGTGTTTGGAGCAAAAAAGACAAACGTCCAGCTTTTGCTGCCACAGCAAAGGTGCCAGCGGGGAAAAGTGATGCTGGTTCTCACTGCCTCCTGGAACCCTTTCAAATGACCCAGACAATTTGGCCCTCTCTGCTTTCCTGCGGACTCCATCCTCAAAAGCACCTGTTTTCGCTTTCGGCAGCCTCCGGAGCAAAAAAGACAAACGTCCAGCTTTTGCTGCCACAGCAAAGGTGCCAGCGGGGAAAAGTAATGCTGGTTCTCACTGCCTCCTGGAACTCTGTCAAATGCCACAGACAATTTTGCACTCTCTGCTTTCCTGCGGACTCCATCCTCAAAAGCACCTGTTTTCGCTTTCGGCAACCTCCGGAGCAAATAAGACAAACGTCCAGCTTTTGCTGCCACAGCAAAGGTGCCAGCGGGGAAAAGTGATGCTGGTTCTCACTGCCTCCTGGAACCCTTTCAAATGCCACAGACAATTTGGCCCTCTCTGCTTTCCTGCGGACTCCATCCTCAAAAGCACCTGTTTTCGCTTTCAGCGGTGTTTAGAGCAAAAAAGACAAACGTCCAGCTTTTGCTGCCACAGCAAAGGTGCCAGCGGGGAAAAGTAATGCTGGTCCTCATTGCCTCCTGGAACCTCTTCAAATGCCACAGACAATTTGGCCCTCTCTGCTTTCCTGCGGACTCCATCCTCAAAAGCACCTGTTTTCGCTTTCGGCAGCCTCCGGAGCAAAAAAGACAAACGTCCAGCTTTTGCTGCCACAGCAAAGGTGCCAGCGGGGAAAAGTAATGCTGGTTCTCACTGCCTCATGGAACTCTTTCAAATGCCACAGACAATTTGGCCCTCTCTGCTTTCCTGCGGACTCCATCCTCAAAAGCACCTTTTTTCGCTTTCGGCAGCCTCCGGAGCAAAAAAGACAAACGTCCAGCTTTTGCTGCCACAGCAAAGGTGCCAGCGGGGAAAAGTAATGCTGGTTCTCACTGCCTCCTGGAACCCCTTCAAATGCCCCAGATAATTTGGCTCTCTCTGCTTTCCTGCGGACTCTATCCTCAAAAGCACTTGTTTTCTCTTTCGGCAACCTCCGGAGCAAAAAAGACAAACGTCCAGCTTTTGCTGCCACAGCAAAGGTGCCAGCGGGGAAAAGTGATGCTGGTTCTCACTGCCTCCTGGAACCCTTTCAAATGCACCACACAATTTGGCCCTCTCTGCTTTCCTGCGGACTCCATCCTCAAAAGCACCTGTTTTCGCTTTCGGCAACCTCCGGAGCAAAAAAGACAAACGTCCAGCTTTTGCTGCCACAGCAAAGGTGCCAGCGGGGAAAAGTAATGCTGGTTCTCACTGCCTCCTGGAACTCTTTCAAATGCCACAGTCAATTTGGCCCTATCTGCTTTCCTGCGGACTCCATCCTCAAAAGCACCTTTTTTCTCTTTCGGCAGCCTCCGGAGCAAAAAAGACAAACGTCCAGCTTTTGCTGCCACAGCAAAGGTGCCAGCGGGGAAAAGTGATGCTGGTTCTCACTGCCTCCTGGAACCCTTTCAAATGCCACAGACAATTTGGCCCTCTCTGCTTTCCTGCGGACTCCATCCTCAAAAGCACCTTTTTTCTCTTTCGGCAGCCTCCGGAGCAAAAAAGACAAACGTCCAGCTTTTGCTGCCACAGCAAAGGTGCCAGCGGGGAAAAGTGATGCTGGTTCTCACTGCCTCCTGGAACCCTTTCAAATGCCACAGACAATTTGGCCCTCTCTGCTTTCCTGCGGACTCCATCCTCAAAAGCACCTGTTTTCGCTTTCAGCGGTGTTTAGAGCAAAAAAGACAAACGTCCAGCTTTTGCTGCCACAGCAAAGGTGCCAGCGGGGAAAAGTAATGCTGGTCCTCATTGCCTCCTGGAACCTCTTCAAATGCCACAGACAATTTGTCCCTCTCTGCTTTTCTGCGGACTCCATCCTCAAAAGCACCTGTTTTCGCTTTCGGCAGCCTCCGGAGCAAAAAAGACAAACGTCCAGCTTTTGCTGCCACAGCAAAGGTGCCAGCGGGGAAAAGTAATGCTGGTTCTCACTGCCTCCTGGAACCCTTTCAAATGCCACAGACAATTTGGCCCTCTCTGCTTTCCTGCGGACTCCATCCTCAAAAGCACTTGTTTTTCTTTCGGCAACCTCCGGAGCAAAAAAGACAAACGTCCAGCTTTTGCTGCCACAGCAAAGGTGCCAGCGGGGAAAAGTGATGCTGGTTCTCACTGCCTCCTGGAACCCTTTCAAATGCACCACACAATTTGGCCCTCTCTGCTTTCCTGCGGACTCCATCCTCAAAAGCACCTGTTTTCGCTTTCGGCAGCCTCCGGAGCAAAAAAGACAAACGTCCAGCTTTTGCTGCCACAGCAAAGGTGCCAGCGGGGAAAAGTAATGCTGGTTCTCACTGCCTCCTGGAACTCTGTCAAATGGCACAGACAATTTTGCACTCTCTGCTTTCCTGCGGACTCCATCCTCAAAAGCACCTGTTTTCGCTTTCGGCAGCCTCCGGAGCAAATAAGACAAACGTCCAGCTTTTGCTGCCACAGCAAAGGTGCCAGCGGGGAAAAGTGATGCTGGTTCTCACTGCCTCCTGGAACCCTTTCAAATGCCACAGACAATTTGGCCCTCTCTGCTTTCCTGCGGACTCCATCCTCAAAAGCACCTGTTTTCGCTTTCAGCGGTGTTTAGAGCAAAAAAGACAAACGTCCAGCTTTTGCTGCCACAGCAAAGGTGCCAGCGGGGAAAAGTAATGCTGGTCCTCATTGCCTCCTGGAACCTCTTCAAATGCCACAGACAATTTGGCCCTCTCTGCTTTCCTGCGGACTCCATCCTCAAAAGCACCTGTTTTCGCTTTCGGCAGCCTCCGGAGCAAAAAAGACAAACGTCCAGCTTTTGCTGCCACAGCAAAGGTGCCAGCGGGGAAAAGTAATGCTGGTTCTCACTGCCTCATGGAACTCTTTCAAATGCCACAGACAATTTGGCCCTCTCTGCTTTCCTGCGGACTCCATCCTCAAAAGCACCTTTTTTCGCTTTCGGCAGCCTCCGGAGCAAAAAAGACAAACGTCCAGCTTTTGCTGCCACAGCAAAGGTGCCAGCGGGGAAAAGTAATGCTGGTTCTCACTGCCTCCTGGAACCCCTTCAAATGCCCCAGATAATTTGGCTCTCTCTGCTTTCCTGCGGACTCTATCCTCAAAAGCACTTGTTTTCTCTTTCGGCAGCCTCCGGAGCAAAAAAGACAAACGTCCAGCTTTTGCTGCCACAGCAAAGGTGCCAGCGGGGAAAAGTAATGCTGGTTCTCACTGCCTCCTGGAACCCCTTCAAATGCCCCAGATAATTTGGCTCTCTCTGCTTTCCTGCGGACTCCATCCTCAAAAGCACCTGTTTTCGCTTTCGGCAACCTCCGGAGCAAAAAAGACAAACGTCCAGCTTTTGCTGCCACAGCAAAGGTGCCAGCGGGGAAAAGTAATGCTGGTTCTCACTGCCTCCTGGAACTCTTTCAAATGCCACAGTCAATTTGGCCCTATCTGCTTTCCTGCGGACTCCATCCTCAAAAGCACCTGTTTTCGCTTTCGGCAACCTCCGGAGCAAAAAAGACAAACGTCCAGCTTTTGCTGCCACAGCAAAGGTGCCAGCGGGGAAAAGTGATGCTGGTTCTCACTGCCTCCTGGAACCCTTTCAAATGCCACAGACAATTTGGCCCTCTCTGCTTTCCTGCGGACTCCATCCTCAAAAGCACCTTTTTTCTCTTTCGGCAGCCTCCGGAGCAAAAAAGACAAACGTCCAGCTTTTGCTGCCACAGCAAAGGTGCCAGCGGGGAAAAGTGATGCTGGTTCTCACTGCCTCCTGGAACCCTTTCAAATGCCCCAGACAATTTGGCCCTCTCTGCTTTCCTGCGGACTCCATCCTCAAAAGCACCTGTTTTCGCTTTCAGCGGTGTTTAGAGCAAAAAAGACAAACGTCCAGCTTTTGCTGCCACAGCAAAGGTGCCAGCGGGGAAAAGTAATGCTGGTCCTCATTGCCTCCTGGAACCTCTTCAAATGCCACAGACAATTTGTCCCTCTCTGCTTTTCTGCGGACTCCATCCTCAAAAGCACCTGTTTTCGCTTTCGGCAGCCTCCGGAGCAAAAAAGACAAACGTCCAGCTTTTGCTGCCACAGCAAAGGTGCCAGCGGGGAAAAGTAATGCTGGTTCTCACTGCCTCCTGGAACCCTTTCAAATGCCACAGACAATTTGGCCCTCTCTGCTTTCCTGCGGACTCCATCCTCAAAAGCACTTGTTTTTCTTTCGGCAACCTCCGGAGCAAAAAAGACAAACGTCCAGCTTTTGCTGCCACAGCAAAGGTGCCAGCGGGGAAAAGTGATGCTGGTTCTCACTGCCTCCTGGAACCCTTTCAAATGCACCACACAATTTGGCCCTCTCTGCTTTCCTGCGGACTCCATCCTCAAAAGCACCTGTTTTCGCTTTCGGCAGCCTCCGGAGCAAAAAAGACAAACGTCCAGCTTTTGCTGCCACAGCAAAGGTGCCAGCGGGGAAAAGTAATGCTGGTTCTCACTGCCTCCTGGAACTCTTTCAAATGCCACAGACAATTTGGCCCTATCTGCTTTCCTGCAGACTCCATCCTCAAAAGCACCTGTTTTCGCTTTCGGCAACCTCCGGAGCAAAAAAGACAAACGTCCAGCTTTTGCTGCCACAGAAAAGGTGCCAGCGGGGAAAAGTAATGCTGGTTCTCACTGCCTCCTGGAACTCTTTCAAATGCCACAGTGAATTTGGCTCTCTCTGCTTTCCTGCGGACTCCATCCTCAAAAGCACCTTTTTTCGCTTTCGGCAGCCTCCGGAGCAAAAAAGACAAACGTCCAGCTTTTGCTGCCACAGCAAAGGTGCCAGCGGGGAAAAGTAATGCTGGTTCTCACTGCCTCCTGGAACCCCTTCAAATGCCCCAGATAATTTGGCTCTCTCTGCTTTCCTGCGGACTCTATCCTCAAAAGCATCTGTTTTCGCTTTCGGCATCCTCAGGAGCAAAAAAGACAAACGTCCAGCTTTTGCTGCCACAGCAAAGGTGCCAGCGGAGGAAAGTGATGCTGGTTCTCACTGCCTCCTGGAACTCTTTCAAATGCCCCAGAAAATTTGGCCCTCTCTGCTTTCCTGCGGACTCCATCCTCAAAAGCATCTCTTTTCGCTTTCGGCAGCCTCCGGAGGAAAAAAGACAAACGTCCAGCTTTTGCTGCCACAGAAAAGGTGCCAGCGGGGAAAAGTAATGCTGGTTCTCACTGCCTCCTGGAACCCTTTCAAATGCCCCAGACAATTTGGCCCTCTCTGCTTTCCTGCGGACTCCATCCTCAAAAGCACTTGTTTTCTCTTTCGGCAACCTCCGGAGCAAAAAAGACAAACGTCCAGCTTTTGCTGCCACAGCAAAGGTGCCAGCGGGGAAAAGTAATGCTGGTTCTCACTGCCTCCTGGAACCCTTTCAAATGCCCCAGACAATTTGGCCCTCTCTGCTTTCCTGCGGACTCCAACCTCAAAAGCACCTGTTTTCGCTTTCGGCGTTGTTTGGAGCAAAAAAGACAAACGTCCAGCTTTTGCTGCCACAGCAAAGGTGCCAGCGGGGAAAAGTGATGCTGGTTCTCACTGCCTCCTGGAACCCTTTCAAATGACCCAGACAATTTGGCCCTCTCTGCTTTCCTGCGGACTCCATCCTCAAAAGCACCTGTTTTCGCTTTCGGCAGCCTCCGGAGCAAAAAAGACAAACGTCCAGCTTTTGCTGCCACAGCAAAGGTGCCAGCGGGGAAAAGTAATGCTGGTTCTCACTGCCTCCTGGAACTCTGTCAAATGCCACAGACAATTTTGCACTCTCTGCTTTCCTGCGGACTCCATCCTCAAAAGCACCTGTTTTCGCTTTCGGCAGCCTCCGGAGCAAATAAGACAAACGTCCAGCTTTTGCTGCCACAGCAAAGGTGCCAGCGGGGAAAAGTGATGCTGGTTCTCACTGCCTCCTGGAACCCTTTCAAATGCCACAGACAATTTGGCCCTCTCTGCTTTCCTGCGGACTCCATCCTCAAAAGCACCTGTTTTCGCTTTCAGCGGTGTTTAGAGCAAAAAAGACAAACGTCCAGCTTTTGCTGCCACAGCAAAGGTGCCAGCGGGGAAAAGTAATGCTGGTCCTCATTGCCTCCTGGAACCTCTTCAAATGCCACAGACAATTTGGCCCTCTCTGCTTTCCTGCGGACTCCATCCTCAAAAGCACCTGTTTTCGCTTTCGGCAGCCTCCGGAGCAAAAAAGACAAACGTCCAGCTTTTGCTGCCACAGCAAAGGTGCCAGCGGGGAAAAGTAATGCTGGTTCTCACTGCCTCCTGGAACCCTTTCAAATGCCACAGACAATTTGGCCCTCTCTGCTTTCCTGCGGACTCCATCCTCAAAAGCACCTTTTTTCTCTTTCGGCAGCCTCCGGAGCAAAAAAGACAAACGTCCAGCTTTTGCTGCCACAGCAAAGGTGCCAGCGGGGAAAAGTAATGCTGGTTCTCACTGCCTCATGGAACTCTTTCAAATGCCACAGACAATTTGGCCCTATCTGCTTTCCTGCGGACTCCATCCTCAAAAGCACCTTTTTTCGCTTTCGGCAGCCTCCGGAGCAAAAAAGACAAACGTCCAGCTTTTGCTGCCACAGCAAAGGTGCCAGCGGGGAAAAGTAATGCTGGTTCTCACTGCCTCCTGGAACCCCTTCAAATGCCCCAGATAATTTGGCTCTCTCTGCTTTCCTGCGGACTCTATCCTCAAAAGCACTTGTTTTCTCTTTCGGCAGCCTCCGGAGCAAAAAAGACAAACGTCCAGCTTTTGCTGCCACAGCAAAGGTGCCAGCGGGGAAAAGTGATGCTGGTTCTCACTGCCTCCTGGAACCCTTTCAAATGCACCACACAATTTGGCCCTCTCTGCTTTCCTGCGGACTCCATCCTCAAAAGCACCTGTTTTCGCTTTCGGCAGCCTCCGGAGCAAAAAAGACAAACGTCCAGCTTTTGCTGCCACAGCAAAGGTGCCAGCGGGGAAAAGTAATGCTGGTTCTCACTGCCTCCTGGAACTCTTTCAAATGCCACAGTCAATTTGGCCCTATCTGCTTTCCTGCGGACTCCATCCTCAAAAGCACCTGTTTTCGCTTTCGGCAACCTCCGGAGCAAAAAAGACAAACGTCCAGCTTTTGCTGCCACAGCAAAGGTGCCAGCGGGGAAAAGTAATGCTGGTTCTCACTGCCTCCTGGAACTCTTTCAAATGCCACAGTGAATTTGGCTCTCTCTGCTTTCCTGCGGACTCTATCCTCAAAAGCATCTGTTTTCGCTTTCGGCATCCTCAGGAGCAAAAAAGACAAACGTCCAGCTTTTGCTGCCACAGCAAAGGTGCCAGCGGAGGAAAGTGATGCTGGTTCTCACTGCCTCCTGGAACTCTTTCAAATGCCCCAGAAAATTTGGCCCTCTCTGCTTTCCTGCGGACTCCATCCTCAAAAGCATCTCTTTTCGCTTTCGGCAGCCTCCGGAGGAAAAAAGACAAACGTCCAGCTTTTGCTGCCACAGAAAAGGTGCCAGCGGGGAAAAGTAATGCTGGTTCTCACTGCCTCCTGGATCCCTTTCAAATGCCCCAGACAATTTGGCCCTCTCTGCTTTCCTGCGGACTCCATCCTCAAAAGCACTTGTTTTCTCTTTCGGCAACCTCCGGAGCAAAAAAGACAAACGTCCAGCTTTTGCTGCCACAGCAAAGGTGCCAGCGGGGAAAAGTAATGCTGGTTCTCACTGCCTCCTGGAACTCTTTGAAATGCCCCAGACAATTTGGCCCTCTCTGCTTTCCTGCGGACTCCATCCTCAAAAGCACCTGTTTTCGCTTTCGGCGGTGTTTGGAGCAAAAAAGACAAACGTCCAGCTTTTGCTGCCACAGCAAAGGTGCCAGCGGGGAAAAGTGATGCTGGTTCTCACTGCCTCCTGGAACCCTTTCAAATGCCCCAGACAATTTGGCCCTCTCTGCTTTCCTGCGGACTCCATCCTCAAAAGCACCTGTTTTCGCTTTCGGCAGCCTCCGGAGCAAAAAAGACAAACGTCCAGCTTTTGCTGCCACAGCAAAGGTGCCAGCGGGGAAAAGTAATGCTGGTTCTCACTGCCTCCTGGAACTCTGTCAAATGCCACAGACAATTTTGCACTCTCTGCTTTCCTGCGGACTCCATCCTCAAAAGCACCTGTTTTCGCTTTCGGCAGCCTCCGGAGCAAAAAAGACAAACGTCCAGCTTTTGCTGCCACAGCAAAGGTGCCAGCGGGGAAAAGTGATGCTGGTTCTCACTGCCTCCTGGAACCCTTTCAAATGCCACAGACAATTTGGCCCTCTCTGCTTTCCTGCGGACTCCATCCTCAAAAGCACCTGTTTTCGCTTTCAGCGGTGTTTAGAGCAAAAAAGACAAACGTCCAGCTTTTGCTGCCACAGCAAAGGTGCCAGCGGGGAAAAGTAATGCTGGTCCTCATTGCCTCCTGGAACCTCTTCAAATGCCACAGACAATTTGTCCCTCTCTGCTTTTCTGCGGACTCCATCCTCAAAAGCACCTGTTTTCGCTTTCGGCAGCCTCCGGAGCAAAAAAGACAAACGTCCAGCTTTTGCTGCCACAGCAAAGGTGCCAGCGGGGAAAAGTAATGCTGGTTCTCACTGCCTCCTGGAACCCTTTCAAATGCCCCAGACAATTTGGCCCTCTCTGCTTTCCTGCGGACTCCATCCTCAAAAGCACCTTTTTTCGCTTTCGGCAGCCTCCGGAGCAAAAAAGACAAACGTCCAGCTTTTGCTGCCACAGCAAAGGTGCCAGCGGGTAAAAATGATGCTGGTTCTCACTGCCTCCTGGAACCCTTTCAAATGCCACAGTCAATTTGGCTCTCTCTGCTTTCCTGCGGACTCCATCCTCAAAAGCACCTTTTTTCTCTTTCGGCAGCCTCCGGAGCAAAAAAGACAAACGTCCAGCTTTTGCTGCCACAGCAAAGGTGCCAGCGGGGAAAAGTAATGCTGGTTCTCACTGCCTCCTGGAACCCCTTCAAATGCCCCAGATAATTTGGCTCTCTCTGCTTTCCTGCGGACTCTATCCTCAAAAGCATCTGTTTTCGCTTTCGGCATCCTCAGGAGCAAAAAAGACAAACGTCCAGCTTTTGCTGCCACAGCAAAGGTGCCAGCGGAGGAAAGTGATGCTGGTTCTCACTGCCTCCTGGAACTCTTTCAAATGCCCCAGAAAATTTGGCCCTCTCTGCTTTCCTGCGGACTCCATCCTCAAAAGCATCTCTTTTCGCTTTCGGCAGCCTCCGGAGGAAAAAAGACAAACGTCCAGCTTTTGCTGCCACAGAAAAGGTGCCAGCGGGGAAAAGTAATGCTGGTTCTCACTGCCTCCTGGAACCCTTTCAAATGCCCCAGACAATTTGGCCCTCTCTGCTTTCCTGCGGACTCCATCATCAAAAGCACTTGTTTTCTCTTTCGGCAACCTCCGGAGCAAAAAAGACAAACGTCCAGCTTTTGCTGCCACAGCAAAGGTGCCAGCGGGGAAAAGTAATGCTGGTTCTCACTGCCTCCTGGAACCCTTTCAAATGCCCCAGACAATTTGGCCCTCTCTGCTTTCCTGCGGACTCCATCCTCAAAAGCACCTGTTTTCGCTTTCGGCGGTGTTTGGAGCAAAAAAGACAAACGTCCAGCTTTTGCTGCCACAGCAAAGGTGCCAGCGGGGAAAAGTGATGCTGGTTCTCACTGCCTCCTGGAACCCTTTCAAATGACCCAGACAATTTGGCCCTCTCTGCTTTCCTGCGGACTCCATCCTCAAAAGCACCTGTTTTCGCTTTCGGCAGCCTCCGGAGCAAAAAAGACAAACGTCCAGCTTTTGCTGCCACAGCAAAGGTGCCAGCGGGGAAAAGTAATGCTGGTTCTCACTGCCTCCTGGAACTCTGTCAAATGCCACAGACAATTTTGCACTCTCTGCTTTCCTGCGGACTCCATCCTCAAAAGCACCTGTTTTCGCTTTCGGCAGCCTCCGGAGCAAATAAGACAAACGTCCAGCTTTTGCTGCCACAGCAAAGGTGCCAGCGGGGAAAAGTGATGCTGGTTCTCACTGCCTCCTGGAACCCTTTCAAATGCCACAGACAATTTGGCCCTCTCTGCTTTCCTGCGGACTCCATCCTCAAAAGCACCTGTTTTCGCTTTCAGCGGTGTTTAGAGCAAAAAAGACAAACGTCCAGCTTTTCCTGCCACAGCAAAGGTGCCAGCGGGGAAAAGTAATGCTGGTCCTCATTGCCTCCTGGAACCTCTTCAAATGCCACAGACAATTTGGCCCTCTCTGCTTTCCTGCGGACTCCATCCTCAAAAGCACCTGTTTTCGCTTTCGGCAGCCTCCGGAGCAAAAAAGACAAACGTCCAGCTTTTGCTGCCACAGCAAAGGTGCCAGCGGGGAAAAGTGATGCTGGTTCTCACTGCCTCCTGGAACCCTTTCAAATGCCCCAGACAATTTGGCCCTCTCTGCTTTCCTGCGGACTCCATCCTCAAAAGCACCTGTTTTCGCTTTCAGCGGTGTTTAGAGCAAAAAAGACAAACGTCCAGCTTTTGCTGCCACAGCAAAGGTGCCAGCGGGGAAAAGTAATGCTGGTCCTCATTGCCTCCTGGAACCTCTTCAAATGCCACAGACAATTTGGCCCTCTCTGCTTTCCTGCGGACTCCATCCTCAAAAGCACCTGTTTTCGCTTTCGGCAGCCTCCGGAGCAAAAAAGACAAACGTCCAGCTTTTGCTGCCACAGCAAAGGTGCCAGCGGGGAAAAGTGATGCTGGTTCTCACTGCCTCCTGGAACCCTTTCAAATGCCACAGACAATTTGGCCCTCTCTGCTTTCCTGCGGACTCCATCCTCAAAAGCACCTTTTTTCTCTTTCGGCAGCCTCCGGAGCAAAAAAGACAAACGTCCAGCTTTTGCTGCCACAGCAAAGGTGCCAGCGGGGAAAAGTAATGCTGGTTCTCACTGCCTCATGGAACTCTTTCAAATGCCACAGACAATTTGGCCCTATCTGCTTTCCTGCGGACTCCATCCTCAAAAGCACCTTTTTTCGCTTTCGGCAGCCTCCGGAGCAAAAAAGACAAACGTCCAGCTTTTGCTGCCACAGCAAAGGTGCCAGCGGGGAAAAGTAATGCTGGTTCTCACTGCCTCCTGGAACCCCTTCAAATGCCCCAGATAATTTGGCTCTCTCTGCTTTCCTGCGGACTCTATCCTCAAAAGCACTTGTTTTCTCTTTCGGCAACCTCCGGAGCAAAAAAGACAAACGTCCAGCTTTTGCTGCCACAGCAAAGGTGCCAGCGGGGAAAAGTGATGCTGGTTCTCACTGCCTCCTGGAACCCTTTCAAATGCACCACACAATTTGGCCCTCTCTGCTTTCCTGCGGACTCCATCCTCAAAAGCACCTGTTTTCGCTTTCGGCAGCCTCCGGAGCAAAAAAGACAAACGTCCAGCTTTTGCTGCCACAGCAAAGGTGCCAGCGGGGAAAAGTAATGCTGGTTCTCACTGCCTCCTGGAACTCTTTCAAATGCCACAGACAATTTGGCCCTATCTGCTTTCCTGCGGACTCCATCCTCAAAAGCACCTGTTTTCGCTTTCGGCAACCTCCGGAGCAAAAAAGACAAACGTCCAGCTTTTGCTGCCACAGCAAAGGTGCCAGCGGGGAAAAGTAATGCTGGTTCTCACTGCCTCCTGGAACTCTTTCAAATGCCACAGTGAATTTGGCTCTCTCTGCTTTCCTGCGGACTCCATCCTCAAAAGCACCTTTTTTCGCTTTCGGCAGCCTCCGGAGCAAAAAAGACAAACGTCCAGCTTTTGCTGCCACAGCAAAGGTGCCAGCGGGGAAAAGTAATGCTGGTTCTCACTGCCTCCTGGAACCCCTTCAAATGCCCCAGATAATTTGGCTCTCTCTGCTTTCCTGCGGACTCTATCCTCAAAAGCACCTGTTTTCGCTTTCGGCAGCCTCCGGAGCAAAAAAGACAAACGTCCAGCTTTTGCTGCCACAGCAAAGGTGCCAGCGGGGAAAAGTAATGCTGGTTCTCACTGCCTCCTGGAACTCTGTCAAATGCCACAGACAATTTTGCACTCTCTGCTTTCCTGCGGACTCCATCCTCAAAAGCACCTGTTTTCGCTTTCGGCAGCCTCCGGAGCAAAAAAGACAAACGTCCAGCTTTTGCTGCCACAGCAAAGGTGCCAGCGGGGAAAAGTGATGCTGGTTCTCACTGCCTCCTGGAACCCTTTCAAATGCCACAGACAATTTGGCCCTCTCTGCTTTCCTGCGGACTCCATCCTCAAAAGCACCTGTTTTCGCTTTCAGCGGTGTTTAGAGCAAAAAAGACAAACGTCCAGCTTTTGCTGCCACAGCAAAGGTGCCAGCGGGGAAAAGTAATGCTGGTCCTCATTGCCTCCTGGAACCTCTTCAAATGCCACAGACAATTTGTCCCTCTCTGCTTTTCTGCGGACTCCATCCTCAAAAGCACCTGTTTTCGCTTTCGGCAGCCTCCGGAGCAAAAAAGACAAACGTCCAGCTTTTGCTGCCACAGCAAAGGTGCCAGCGGGGAAAAGTAATGCTGGTTCTCACTGCCTCCTGGAACCCTTTCAAATGCCACAGACAATTTGGCCCTCTCTGCTTTCCTGCGGACTCCATCCTCAAAAGCACCTTTTTTCGCTTTCGGCAGCCTCCGGAGCAAAAAAGACAAACGTCCAGCTTTTGCTGCCACAGCAAAGGTGCCAGCGGGTAAAAATGATGCTGGTTCTCACTGCCTCCTGGAACCCTTTCAAATGCGACAGTCAATTTGGCTCTCTCTGCTTTCCTGCGGACTCCATCCTCAAAAGCACCTTTTTTCTCTTTCGGCAGCCTCCGGAGCAAAAAAGACAAACGTCCAGCTTTTGCTGCCACAGCAAAGGTGTCAGCGGGGAAAAGTAATGCTGGTTCTCACTGCCTCCTGGAACTCTGTCAAATGTCACAGACAATTTGGCCCTATCTGCTTTCCTGCGGACTCCATCCTCAAAAGCACCTGTTTTCGCTTTCAGCGGTGTTTAGAGCAAAAAAGACAAACGTCCAGCTTTTGCTGCCACAGCAAAGGTGCCAGCGGGGAAAAGTAATGCTGGTCCTCATTGCCTCCTGGAACCTCTTCAAATGCCACAGACAATTTGGCCCTCTCTGCTTTCCTGCGGACTCCATCCTCAAAAGCACCTGTTTTCGCTTTCGGCAGCCTCCGGAGCAAAAAAGACAAACGTCCAGCTTTTGCTGCCACAGCAAAGGTGCCAGCGGGGAAAAGTAATGCTGGTTCTCACTGCCTCCTGGAACCCTTTCAAATGCCACAGACAATTTGGCCCTCTCTGCTTTCCTGCGGACTCCATCCTCAAAAGCACCTTTTTTCGCTTTCGGCAGCCTCCGGAGCAAAAAAGACAAACGTCCAGCTTTTGCTGCCACAGCAAAGGTGCCAGCGGGGAAAAGTGATGCTGGTTCTCACTGCCTCCTGGAACCCTTTCAAATGCACCACACAATTTGGCCCTCTCTGCTTTCCTGCGGACTCCATCCTCAAAAGCACCTGTTTTCGCTTTCGGCAGCCTCCGGAGCAAAAAAGACAAACGTCCAGCTTTTGCTGCCACAGCAAAGGTGCCAGCGGGGAAAAGTAATGCTGGTTCTCACTGCCTCCTGGAACTCTTTGAAATGCCCCAGACAATTTGGCCCTCTCTGCTTTCCTGCGGACTCCATCCTCAAAAGCACCTGTTTTCGCTTTCGGCAGCCTCCAGAGCAAAAAAGACAAACGTCCAGCTTTTGCTGCCACAGCAAAGGTGCCAGCGGGGAAAAGTAATGCTGGTTCTCACTTCCTCCTGGAACCCTTTCAAATGACACAGTCAATTTGGCTCTCTCTGCTTTCCTGCGGACTCCATCCTCAAAAGCAGCTGTTTTTGCTTTCGACAGCCTCCGGAGCAAAAAAGACAAACGTCCAGCTTTTGCTGCCACAGCAAAGGTGCCAGCGGGGAAAAGTAATGCTGGTCCTCATTGCCTCCTGGAACCTCTTCAAATGCCACAGACAATTTGGCCCTCTCTGCTTTCCTGCGGACTCCATCCTCAAAAGCACCTGTTTTCGCTTTCGGCAACCTCCGGAGCAAAAAAGACAAACGTCCAGCTTTTGCTGCCACAGCAAAGGTGCCAGCGGGGAAAAGTAATGCTGGTTCTCACTGCCTCCTGGAACCCTTTCAAATGCCACAGACAATTTGGCCCTCTCTGCTTTCCTGCGGACTCCATCCTCAAAAGCACCTTTTTTCGCTTTCGGCAGCCTCCGGAGCAAAAAAGACAAACGTCCAGCTTTTGCTGCCACAGCAAAGGTGCCAGCGGGGAAAAGTGATGCTGGTTCTCACTGCCTCCTGGAACCCTTTCAAATGCACCACACAATTTGGCCCTCTCTGCTTTCCTGCGGACTCCATCCTCAAAAGCACCTGTTTTCGCTTTCGGCAGCCTCCGGAGCAAAAAAGACAAACGTCCAGCTTTTGCTGCCACAGCAAAGGTGCCAGCGGGGAAAAGTAATGCTGGTTCTCACTGCCTCCTGGAACTCTTTCAAATGCCACAGACAATTTGGCCCTATCTGCTTTCCTGCGGACTCCATCCTCAAAAGCACCTGTTTTCGCTTTCGGCAACCTCCGGAGCAAAAAAGACAAACGTCCAGCTTTTGCTGCCACAGCAAAGGTGCCAGCGGGGAAAAGTAATGCTGGTTCTCACTGCCTCCTGGAACTCTTTCAAATGCCACAGTGAATTTGGCTCTCTCTGCTTTCCTGCGGACTCCATCCTCAAAAGCACCTTTTTTCGCTTTCGGCAGCCTCCGGAGCAAAAAAGACAAACGTCCAGCTTTTGCTGCCACAGCAAAGGTGCCAGCGGGGAAAAGTAATGCTGGTTCTCACTTCCTCCTGGAACTCTTTCAAATGCCACAGACAATTTTGCACTCTCTGCTTTCCTGCGGACTCCATCCTCAAAAGCACTTGTTTTCTCTTTCGGCAACCTCCGGAGCAAAAAAGACAAACGTCCAGCTTTTGCTGCCACAGCAAAGGTGCCAGCGGGGAAAAGTAATGCTGGTTCTCACTGCCTCCTGGAACTCTTTGAAATGCCCCAGACAATTTGGCCCTCTCTGCTTTCCTGCGGACTCCATCCTCAAAAGCACCTGTTTTCGCTTTCGGCGGTGTTTGGAGCAAAAAAGACAAACGTCCAGCTTTTGCTGCCACAGCAAAGGTGCCAGCGGGGAAAAGTGATGCTGGTTCTCACTGCCTCCTGGAACCCTTTCAAATGCCCCAGACAATTTGGCCCTCTCTGCTTTCCTGCGGACTCCATCCTCAAAAGCACCTGTTTTCGCTTTCGGCAGCCTCCGGAGCAAAAAAGACAAACGTCCAGCTTTTGCTGCCACAGCAAAGGTGCCAGCGGGGAAAAGTAATGCTGGTTCTCACTGCCTCCTGGAACTCTGTCAAATGCCACAGACAATTTTGCACTCTCTGCTTTCCTGCGGACTCCATCCTCAAAAGCACCTTTTTTCGCTTTCGGCAGCCTCCGGAGCAAAAAAGACAAACGTCCAGCTTTTGCTGCCACAGCAAAGGTGCCAGCGGGGAAAACTAATGCTGGTTCTCACTGCCTCCTGGAACTCTGTCAAATGTCACAGACAATTTGGCCCTATCTGCTTTCCTGCGGACTCCATCCTCAAAAGCACCTGTTTTCGCTTTCAGCGGTGTTTAGAGCAAAAAAGACAAACGTCCAGCTTTTGCTGCCACAGCAAAGGTGCCAGCGGGGAAAAGTAATGCTGGTCCTCATTGCCTCCTGGAACCTCTTCAAATGCCACAGACAATTTGGCCCTCTCTGCTTTCCTGCGGACTCCATCCTCAAAAGCACCTGTTTTCGCTTTCGGCAGCCTCCGGAGCAAAAAAGACAAACGTCCAGCTTTTGCTGCCACAGCAAAGGTGCCAGCGGGGAAAAGTAATGCTGGTTCTCACTGCCTCCTGGAACCCTTTCAAATGCCACAGACAATTTGGCCCTCTCTGCTTTCCTGCGGACTCCATCCTCAAAAGCACCTTTTTTCGCTTTCGGCAGCCTCCGGAGCAAAAAAGACAAACGTCCAGCTTTTGCTGCCACAGCAAAGGTGCCAGCGGGGAAAAGTGATGCTGGTTCTCACTGCCTCCTGGAACCCTTTCAAATGCACCACACAATTTGGCCCTCTCTGCTTTCCTGCGGACTCCATCCTCAAAAGCACCTGTTTTCGCTTTCGGCAGCCTCCGGAGCAAAAAAGACAAACGTCCAGCTTTTGCTGCCACAGCAAAGGTGCCAGCGGGGAAAAGTAATGCTGGTTCTCACTGCCTCCTGGAACTCTTTCAAATGCCACAGACAATTTGGCCCTATCTGCTTTCCTGCGGACTCCATCCTCAAAAGCACCTGTTTTCGCTTTCGGCAACCTCCGGAGCAAAAAAGACAAACGTCCAGCTTTTGCTGCCACAGCAAAGGTGCCAGCGGGGAAAAGTAATGCTGGTTCTCACTGCCTCCTGGAACTCTTTCAAATGCCACAGTCAATTTGGCTCTCTCTGCTTTCCTGCGGACTCCATCCTCAAAAGCACCTGTTTTCGCTTTCGGCGGTGTTTGGAGCAAAAAAGACAAACGTCCAGCTTTTGCTGCCACAGCAAAGGTGCCAGCGGAGAAAAGTAATGCTGGTTCTCACTGCCTCCTGGAACCCCTTCAAATGCCCCAGATAATTTGGCTCTCTCTGCTTTCCTGCGGACTCTATCCTCAAAAGCATCTGTTTTCGCTTTCGGCATCCTCAGGAGCAAAAAAGACAAACGTCCAGCTTTTGCTGCCACAGCAAAGGTGCCAGCGGGGGAAAGTGATGCTGGTTCTCACTGCCTCCTGGAACTCTTTCAAATGCCCCAGAAAATTTGGCCCTCTCTGCTTTCCTGCGGACTCCATCCTCAAAAGCATCTCTTTTCGCTTTCGGCAGCCTCCAGAGGAAAAAAGACAAACGTCCAGCTTTTGCTGCCACAGAAAAGGTGCCAGCGGGGAAAAGTAATGCTGGTTCTCACTGCCTCCTGGAACCCTTTCAAATGCCCCAGACAATTTGGCCCTCTCTGCTTTCCTGCGGACTCCATCCTCAAAAGCACTTGTTTTCTCTTTCGGCAACCTCCGGAGCAAAAAAGACAAACGTCCAGCTTTTGCTGCCACAGCAAAGGTGCCAGCGGGGAAAAGTAATGCTGGTTCTCACTGCCTCCTGGAACCTCTTCAAATGCCACAGACAATTTGGCCCTCTCTGCTTTCCTGCGGACTCCATCCTCAAAAGCACCTGTTTTCGCTTTCGGCAGCCTCCGGAGCAAAAAAGACAAACGTCCAGCTTTTGCTGCCACAGCAAAGGTGCCAGCGGGGAAAAGTAATGCTGGTTCTCACTGCCTCCTGGAACCCTTTCAAATGCCACAGACAATTTGGCCCTCTCTGCTTTCCTGCGGACTCCATCCTCAAAAGCACCTTTTTTCGCTTTCGGCAGCCTCCGGAGCAAAAAAGACAAACGTCCAGCTTTTGCTGCCACAGCAAAGGTGCCAGCGGGGAAAAGTGATGCTGGTTCTCACTGCCTCCTGGAACCCTTTCAAATGCACCACACAATTTGGCCCTCTCTGCTTTCCTGCGGACTCCATCCTCAAAAGCACCTGTTTTCGCTTTCGGCAGCCTCCGGAGCAAAAAAGACAAACGTCCAGCTTTTGCTGCCACAGCAAAGGTGCCAGCGGGGAAAAGTAATGCTGGTTCTCACTGCCTCCTGGAACTCTTTCAAATGCCACAGTCAATTTGGCTCTCTCTGCTTTCCTGCGGACTCCATCCTCAAAAGCACCTGTTTTCGCTTTCGGCGGTGTTTGGAGCAAAAAAGACAAACGTCCAGCTTTTGCTGCCACAGCAAAGGTGCCAGCGGGGAAAAGTAATGCTGGTTCTCACTGCCTCCTGGAACCCCTTCAAATGCCCCAGATAATTTGGCTCTCTCTGCTTTCCTGCGGACTCTATCCTCAAAAGCATCTGTTTTCGCTTTCGGCATCCTCAGGAGCAAAAAAGACAAACGTCCAGCTTTTGCTGCCACAGCAAAGGTGCCAGCGGGGGAAAGTGATGCTGGTTCTCACTGCCTCCTGGAACTCTTTCAAATGCCCCAGAAAATTTGGCCCTCTCTGCTTTCCTGCGGACTCCATCCTCAAAAGCATCTCTTTTCGCTTTCGGCAGCCTCCGGAGGAAAAAAGACAAACGTCCAGCTTTTGCTGCCACAGAAAAGGTGCCAGCGGGGAAAAGTAATGCTGGTTCTCACTGCCTCCTGGAACCCTTTCAAATGCCCCAGACAATTTGGCCCTCTCTGCTTTCCTGCGGACTCCATCCTCAAAAGCACTTGTTTTCTCTTTCGGCAACCTCCGGAGCAAAAAAGACAAACGTCCAGCTTTTGCTGCCACAGCAAAGGTGCCAGCGGGGAAAAGTAATGCTGGTTCTCACTGCCTCCTGGAACTCTTTGAAATGCCCCAGACAATTTGGCCCTCTCTGCTTTCCTGCGGACTCCATCCTCAAAAGCACCTGTTTTTGCTTTCGGCAGCCTCCGGAGCAAAAAAGACAAACGTCCAGCTTTTGCTGCCACAGCAAAGGTGCCAGCGGGGAAAAGTAATGCTGGTTCTCACTTCCTCCTGGAACCCTTTCAAATGACACAGTCAATTTGGCTCTCTCTGCTTTCCTGCGGACTCCATCCTCAAAAGCAGCTGTTTTTGCTTTCGACAGCCTCCGGAGCAAAAAAGACAAACGTCCAGCTTTTGCTGCCACAGCAAAGGTGCCAGCGGGGAAAAGTAATGCTGGTTCTCACTGCCTCCTGGAACCCTTTCAAATTCCACAGACAATTTGGCCCTCTCTGCTTTCCTGCGGACTCCATCCTCAAAAGCACCTTTTTTCGCTTTCGGCAGCCTCCGGAGCAAAAAAGACAAACGTCCAGCTTTTGCTGCCACAGCAAAGGTGCCAGCGGGGAAAAGTGATGCTGGTTCTCACTGCCTCCTGGAACCCTTTCAAATGCACCACACAATTTGGCCCTCTCTGCTTTCCTGCGGACTCCATCCTCAAAAGCACCTGTTTTCGCTTTCGGCAGCCTCCGGAGCAAAAAAGACAAACGTCCAGCTTTTGCTGCCACAGCAAAGGTGCCAGCGGGGAAAAGTAATGCTGGTTCTCACTGCCTCCTGGAACTCTTTCAAATGCCACAGTGAATTTGGCTCTCTCTGCTTTCCTGCGGACTCCATCCTCAAAAGCACCTGTTTTTGTTTTCGGCAGCCTCCGGAGCAAAAAAGACAAACGTCCAGCTTTTGCTGCCACAGCAAAGGTGCCAGCGGGGAAAAGTAATGCTGGTTCTCACTGCCTCCTGGAACCCTTTCAAATGCCACAGACAATTTGGCCCTCTCTGCTTTCCTGCGGACTCCATCCTCAAAAGCACCTGTTTTCGCTTTCGGCGTCCTCAGTAGCAAAAAAGACAAACGTCCAGCTTTTGCTGCCACAGCAAAGGTGCCAGCGGGGAAAAGTAATGCTGGTTCTCACTGCCTCCTGGAACCCTTTCAAATGCCCCAGACAATTTGGCCCTCTCTGCTTTCCTGCGGACTCCATCCTCAAAAGCACCTGTTTTCGCTTTCGGCAGCCTCCGGAGCAAAAAAGACAAACGTCCAGCTTTTGCTGCCACAGCAAAGGTGCCAGCGGGGAAAAGTAATGCTGGTTCTCACTGCCTCCTGGAACCCTTTCAAATGCCACAGACAATTTGGCCCTCTCTGCTTTCCTGCGGACTCCATCCTCAAAAGCACTTGTTTTTCTTTCGGCAACCTCCGGAGCAAAAAAGACAAACGTCCAGCTTTTGCTGCCACAGCAAAGGTGCCAGCGGGGAAAAGTGATGCTGGTTCTCACTGCCTCCTGGAACCCTTTCAAATGCACCAGACAATTTGGCCCTCTCTGCTTTCCTGCGGACTCCATCCTCAAAAGCACCTGTTTTCGCTTTCGGCAGCCTCCAGAGCAAAAAAGACAAACGTCCAGCTTTTGCTGCCACAGCAAAGGTGCCAGCGGGGAAAAGTAATGCTGGTTCTCACTTCCTCCTGGAACCCTTTCAAATGACACAGTCAATTTGGCTCTCTCTGCTTTCCTGCGGACTCCATCCTCAAAAGCAGCTGTTTTTGCTTTCGGCAGCCTCCGGAGCAAAAAAGACAAACGTCCAGCTTTTGCTGCCACAGCAAAGGTGCCAGCGGGGAAAAGTGATGCTGGTTCTCACTGCCTCCTGGAACCCTTTCAAATGCCCCAGACAATTTGGCCCTCTCTGCTTTCCTGCGGACTCCATCCTCAAAAGCACCTGTTTTCGCTTTCGGCAGCCTCCGGAGCAAAAAAGACAAACGTCCAGCTTTTGCTGCCACAGCAAAGGTGCCAGCGGAGAAAAGTAATGCTGGTTCTCACTGCCTCCTGGAACCCTTTCAAATGCCACAGTCAATTTGTCTCTCTCTGCTTTCCTGCGGACTCCATCCTCAAAAGCACCTTTTTTCTCTTTCGGCAGCCTCCGGAGCAAAATAGACAAACGTCCAGCTTTTGCTGCCACAGCAAAGGTGCCAGCGGGGAAAAGTAATGCTGGTTCTCACTGCCTCCTGGAACTCTGTCAAATGCCACAGACAATTTGGCCCTATCTGCTTTCCTGCGGACTCCATCCTCAAAAGCACCTGTTTTCGCTTTCAGCGGTGTTTAGAGCAAAAAAGACAAACGTCCAGCTTTTGCTGCCACAGCAAAGGTGCCAGCGGGGAAAAGTAATGCTGGTCCTCATTGCCTCCTGGAACCTCTTCAAATGCCACAGACAATTTGGCCCTCTCTGCTTTCCTGCGGACTCCATCCTCAAAAGCACCTGTTTTCGCTTTCGGCAGCCTCCGGAGCAAAAAAGACAAACGTCCAGCTTTTGCTGCCACAGCAAAGGTGCCAGCGGGGAAAAGTAATGCTGGTTCTCACTGCCTCCTGGAACCCTTTCAAATGCCACAGACAATTTGGCCCTCTCTGCTTTCCTGCGGACTCCATCCTCAAAAGCACCTGTTTTCGCTTTCGGCGGTGTTTGGAGCAAAAAAGACAAACGTCCAGCTTTTGCTGCCACAGCAAAGGTGCCAGCGGAGAAAAGTAATGCTGGTTCTCACTGCCTCCTGGAACCCCTTCAAATGCCCCAGATAATTTGGCTCTCTCTGCTTTCCTGCGGACTCTATCCTCAAAAGCATCTGTTTTCGCTTTCGGCATCCTCAGGAGCAAAAAAGACAAACGTCCAGCTTTTGCTGCCACAGCAAAGGTGCCAGCGGGGGAAAGTGATGCTGGTTCTCACTGCCTCCTGGAACTCTTTCAAATGCCCCAGAAAATTTGGCCCTCTCTGCTTTCCTGCGGACTCCATCCTCAAAAGCATCTCTTTTCGCTTTCGGCAGCCTCCGGAGGAAAAAAGACAAACGTCCAGCTTTTGCTGCCACAGCAAAGGTGCCAGCGGGGAAAAGTAATGCTGGTTCTCACTTCCTCCTGGAACTCTTTCAAATGCCACAGACAATTTTGCACTCTCTGCTTTCCTGCGGACTCCATCCTCAAAAGCACCTGTTTTCGCTTTCGGCAGCCTCCGGAGCAAAAAAGACAAACGTCCAGCTTTTGCTGCCACAGCAAAGGTGCCAGCGGGGAAAAGTAATGCTGGTTCTCACTGCCTCCTGGAACCCTTTCAAATGCCACAGACAATTTGGCCCTCTCTGCTTTCCTGCGGACTCCATCCTCAAAAGCACCTGTTTTCGCTTTCGGCGTCCTCAGGAGCAAAAAAGACAAACGTCCAGCTTTTGCTGCCACAGCAAAGGTGCCAGCGGGGAAAAGTAATGCTGGTTCTCACTGCCTCCTGGAACCCTTTCAAATGCCCCAGACAATTTGGCCCTGTCTGCTTTCCTGCGGACTCCATCCTCAAAAGCACTTGTTTTCTCTTTCGGCAGCCTCCGGAGCAAAAAAGACAAACGTCCAGCTTTTGCTGCCACAGCAAAGGTGCCAGCGGGGAAAAGTAATGCTGGTTCTCACTGCCTCCTGGAACTCTTTGAAATGCCACAGACAATTTGGCCCTCTCTGCTTTCCTGCGGACTCCATCCTCAAAAGCACCTGGTTTCACTTTCGGCAGCCTCCGGAGCAAAAAAGACAAACGTCCAGCTTTTGCTGCCACAGCAAAGGTGCCAGCGGGGAAAAGTAATGCTGGTTCTCACTGCCTCCTGGAACTCTGTCAAATGCCACAGACAATTTTGCACTCTCTGCTTTCCTGCGGACTCCATCCTCAAAAGCACCTGTTTTTGCTTTCGGCAGCCTCCGGAGCAAAAAAGACAAACGTCCAGCTTTTGCTGCCACAGCAAAGGTGCCAGCGGGGAAAAGTAATGCTGGTTCTCACTGCCTCCTGGAACCCTTTCAAATGCCCCAGACAATTTGGCCCTCTCTGCTTTCCTGCGGACTCCATCCTCAAAAGCACTTGTTTTCTCTTTCGGCAACCTCCGGAGCAAAAACGACAAACGTCCAGCTTTTGCTGCCACAGCAAAGGTGCCAGCGGGGAAAAGTGATGCTGGTTCTCACTGCCTCCTGGAACCCTTTCAAATGCACCAGACAATTTGGCCCTCTCTGTTTTCCTGCGGACTCCATCCTCAAAAGCACCTGTTTTCGCTTTCGGCAACCTCCGGAGCAAAAAAGACAAACGTCCAGCTTTTGCTGCCACAGCAAAGGTGCCAGCGGGGAAAAGTAATGCTGGTTCTCACTGCCTCCTGGAACTCTTTCAAATGCCACAGTCAATTTGGCCCTATCTGCTTTCCTGCAGACTCCATCCTCAAAAGCACCTGTTTTCGCTTTTGGCAACCTCCGGAGCAAAAAAGACAAACGTCCAGCTTTTGCTGCCACAGCAAAGGTGCCAGCGGAGAAAAGTAATGCTGGTTCTCACTGCCTCCTCGAACTCTTTCAAATGCCACAGTCAATTTGGCTCTCTCTGCTTTCCTGCGGACTCCATCCTCAAAAGCACCTTTTTTCGCTTTCGGCAACCTCCGGAGCAAAAAAGACAAACGTCCAGCTTTTGCTGCCACAGCAAAGGTGCCAGCGGGGAAAAGTAATGCTGGTTCTCACTGCCTCCTGGAACCCTTTCAAATGCCACAGACAATTTGGCCCTCTCTGCTTTCCTGCGGACTCCATCCTCAAAAGCACCTGTTTTCGCTTTCGGCGTCCTCAGGAGCAAAAAAGACAAACGTCCAGCTTTTGCTGCCACAGCAAAGGTGCCAGCGGGGAAAAGTAATGCTGGTTCTCACTGCCTCCTGGAACCCTTTCAAATGCCCCAGACAATTTGGCCCTGTCTGCTTTCCTGCGGACTCCATCCTCAAAAGCACTTGTTTTCTCTTTCGGCAGCCTCCGGAGCAAAAAAGACAAACGTCCAGCTTTTGCTGCCACAGCAAAGGTGCCAGCGGGGAAAAGTAATGCTGGTTCTCACTGCCTCCTGGAACTCTTTGAAATGCCACAGACAATTTGGCCCTCTCTGCTTTCCTGCGGACTCCATCCTCAAAAGCACCTGGTTTCGCTTTCGGCAGCCTCCGGAGCAAAAAAGACAAACGTCCAGCTTTTGCTGCCACAGCAAAGGTGCCAGCGGGGAAAAGTAATGCTGGTTCTCACTGCCTCCTGGAACTCTGTCAAATGCCACAGACAATTTTGCACTCTCTGCTTTCCTGCGGACTCCATCCTCAAAAGCACCTGTTTTTGCTTTCGGCAACCTCCGGAGCAAAAAAGACAAACGTCCAGCTTTTGCTGCCACAGCAAAGGTGCCAGCGGGGAAAAGTAATGCTGGTTCTCACTTCCTCCTGGAACTCTTTCAAATGCCACAGTCAATTTGGCCCTATCTGCTTTCCTGCGGACTCCATCCTCAAAAGCACCTGTTTTCGCTTTTGGCAACCTCCGGAGCAAAAAAGACAAACGTCCAGCTTTTGCTGCCACAGCAAAGGTGCCAGCGGAGAAAAGTAATGCTGGTTCTCACTGCCTCCTCGAACTCTTTCAAATGCCACAGTCAATTTGGCTCTCTCTGCTTTCCTGCGGACTCCATCCTCAAAACCACCTTTTTTCGCTTTCGGCAACCTCCGGAGCAAAAAAGACAAACGTCCAGCTTTTGCTGCCACAGCAAAGGTGCCAGCGGGGAAAAGTGATGCTGGTTCTCACTGCCTCCTGGAACCCTTTCAAATGCCCCAGACAATTTGGCCCTCTCTGCTTTCCTGCGGACTCCATCCTCAAAAGCACCTGTTTTCGCTTTTGGCAACCTCCGGAGCAAAAAAGACAAACGTCCAGCTTTTGCTGCCACAGCAAAGGTGCCAGCGGGGAAAAGTAATGCTGGTTCTCACTGCCTCCTGGAACTCTGTCAAATGCCACAGACAATTTTGCACTCTCTGCTTTCCTGCGGACTCCATCCTCAAAAGCACCTGTTTTCGCTTTCGACATCCTCAGGAGCAAAAAAGACAAACGTCCAGCTTTTGCTGCCACAGCAAAGGTGCCAGCGGGGAAAAGTGATGCTGGTCCTCATTGCCTCCTGGAACCTCTTCAAATGCCACAGACAATTTGGCCCTCTCTGCTTTCCTGCGGACTCCATCCTCAAAAGCACCTGTTTTCGCTTTCGGCAACCTCCGGAGCAAAAAAGACAAACGTCCAGCTTTTGCTGCCACAGCAAAGGTGCCAGCGGGGAAAAGTAATGCTGGTTCTCACTGCCTCCTGGAACCCTTTCAAATGCCCCAGACAATTTGGCCCTCTCTGCTTTCCTGCGGACTCCATCCTCAAAAGCACTTGTTTTCTCTTTCGGCAACCTCCGGAGCAAAAAAGACAAACGTCCAGCTTTTGCTGCCACAGCAAAGGTGCCAGCGGGGAAAAGTAATGCTGGTCCTCATTGCCTCCTGGAACCTCTTCAAATGCCACAGACAATTTGGCCCTCTCTGCTTTCCTGCGGACTCCATCCTCAAAAGCACCTGTTTTCGCTTTCGGCAGCCTCCGGAGCAAAAAAGACAAACGTCCAGCTTTTGCTGCCACAGCAAAGGTGCCAGCGGGGAAAAGTAATGCTGGTTCTCACTGCCTCCTGGAACCCTTTCAAATGCCACAGACAATTTGGCCCTCTCTGCTTTCCTGCGGACTCCATCCTCAAAAGCACCTGTTTTCGCTTTCGGCGGTGTTTGGAGCAAAAAAGACAAACGTCCAGCTTTTGCTGCCACAGCAAAGGTGCCAGCGGAGAAAAGTAATGCTGGTTCTCACTGCCTCCTGGAACCCCTTCAAATGCCCCAGATAATTTGGCTCTCTCTGCTTTCCTGCGGACTCTATCCTCAAAAGCATCTGTTTTCGCTTTCGGCATCCTCAGGAGCAAAAAAGACAAACGTCCAGCTTTTGCTGCCACAGCAAAGGTGCCAGCGGGGGAAAGTGATGCTGGTTCTCACTGCCTCCTGGAACTCTTTCAAATGCCCCAGAAAATTTGGCCCTCTCTGCTTTCCTGCGGACTCCATCCTCAAAAGCATCTCTTTTCGCTTTCGGCAGCCTCCGGAGGAAAAAAGACAAACGTCCAGCTTTTGCTGCCACAGCAAAGGTGCCAGCGGGGAAAAGTAATGCTGGTTCTCACTTCCTCCTGGAACTCTTTCAAATGCCACAGACAATTTTGCACTCTCTGCTTTCCTGCGGACTCCATCCTCAAAAGCACCTGTTTTCGCTTTCGGCAGCCTCCGGAGCAAAAAAGACAAACGTCCAGCTTTTGCTGCCACAGCAAAGGTGCCAGCGGGGAAAAGTAATGCTGGTTCTCACTGCCTCCTGGAACCCTTTCAAATGCCACAGACAATTTGGCCCTCTCTGCTTTCCTGCGGACTCCATCCTCAAAAGCACCTGTTTTCGCTTTCGGCGTCCTCAGGAGCAAAAAAGACAAACGTCCAGCTTTTGCTGCCACAGCAAAGGTGCCAGCGGGGAAAAGTAATGCTGGTTCTCACTGCCTCCTGGAACCCTTTCAAATGCCCCAGACAATTTGGCCCTGTCTGCTTTCCTGCGGACTCCATCCTCAAAAGCACTTGTTTTCTCTTTCGGCAGCCTCCGGAGCAAAAAAGACAAACGTCCAGCTTTTGCTGCCACAGCAAAGGTGCCAGCGGGGAAAAGTAATGCTGGTTCTCACTGCCTCCTGGAACTCTTTGAAATGCCACAGACAATTTGGCCCTCTCTGCTTTCCTGCGGACTCCATCCTCAAAAGCACCTGGTTTCACTTTCGGCAGCCTCCGGAGCAAAAAAGACAAACGTCCAGCTTTTGCTGCCACAGCAAAGGTGCCAGCGGGGAAAAGTAATGCTGGTTCTCACTGCCTCCTGGAACTCTGTCAAATGCCACAGACAATTTTGCACTCTCTGCTTTCCTGCGGACTCCATCCTCAAAAGCACCTGTTTTTGCTTTCGGCAGCCTCCGGAGCAAAAAAGACAAACGTCCAGCTTTTGCTGCCACAGCAAAGGTGCCAGCGGGGAAAAGTAATGCTGGTTCTCACTGCCTCCTGGAACCCTTTCAAATGCCCCAGACAATTTGGCCCTCTCTGCTTTCCTGCGGACTCCATCCTCAAAAGCACTTGTTTTCTCTTTCGGCAACCTCCGGAGCAAAAACGACAAACGTCCAGCTTTTGCTGCCACAGCAAAGGTGCCAGCGGGGAAAAGTGATGCTGGTTCTCACTGCCTCCTGGAACCCTTTCAAATGCACCAGACAATTTGGCCCTCTCTGTTTTCCTGCGGACTCCATCCTCAAAAGCACCTGTTTTCGCTTTCGGCAACCTCCGGAGCAAAAAAGACAAACGTCCAGCTTTTGCTGCCACAGCAAAGGTGCCAGCGGGGAAAAGTAATGCTGGTTCTCACTGCCTCCTGGAACTCTTTCAAATGCCACAGTCAATTTGGCCCTATCTGCTTTCCTGCAGACTCCATCCTCAAAAGCACCTGTTTTCGCTTTTGGCAACCTCCGGAGCAAAAAAGACAAACGTCCAGCTTTTGCTGCCACAGCAAAGGTGCCAGCGGAGAAAAGTAATGCTGGTTCTCACTGCCTCCTCGAACTCTTTCAAATGCCACAGTCAATTTGGCTCTCTCTGCTTTCCTGCGGACTCCATCCTCAAAAGCACCTTTTTTCGCTTTCGGCAACCTCCGGAGCAAAAAAGACAAACGTCCAGCTTTTGCTGCCACAGCAAAGGTGCCAGCGGGGAAAAGTAATGCTGGTTCTCACTGCCTCCTGGAACCCTTTCAAATGCCACAGACAATTTGGCCCTCTCTGCTTTCCTGCGGACTCCATCCTCAAAAGCACCTGTTTTCGCTTTCGGCGTCCTCAGGAGCAAAAAAGACAAACGTCCAGCTTTTGCTGCCACAGCAAAGGTGCCAGCGGGGAAAAGTAATGCTGGTTCTCACTGCCTCCTGGAACCCTTTCAAATGCCCCAGACAATTTGGCCCTGTCTGCTTTCCTGCGGACTCCATCCTCAAAAGCACTTGTTTTCTCTTTCGGCAGCCTCCGGAGCAAAAAAGACAAACGTCCAGCTTTTGCTGCCACAGCAAAGGTGCCAGCGGGGAAAAGTAATGCTGGTTCTCACTGCCTCCTGGAACTCTTTGAAATGCCACAGACAATTTGGCCCTCTCTGCTTTCCTGCGGACTCCATCCTCAAAAGCACCTGGTTTCGCTTTCGGCAGCCTCCGGAGCAAAAAAGACAAACGTCCAGCTTTTGCTGCCACAGCAAAGGTGCCAGCGGGGAAAAGTAATGCTGGTTCTCACTGCCTCCTGGAACTCTGTCAAATGCCACAGACAATTTTGCACTCTCTGCTTTCCTGCGGACTCCATCCTCAAAAGCACCTGTTTTTGCTTTCGGCAACCTCCGGAGCAAAAAAGACAAACGTCCAGCTTTTGCTGCCACAGCAAAGGTGCCAGCGGGGAAAAGTAATGCTGGTTCTCACTTCCTCCTGGAACTCTTTCAAATGCCACAGTCAATTTGGCCCTATCTGCTTTCCTGCGGACTCCATCCTCAAAAGCACCTGTTTTCGCTTTTGGCAACCTCCGGAGCAAAAAAGACAAACGTCCAGCTTTTGCTGCCACAGCAAAGGTGCCAGCGGAGAAAAGTAATGCTGGTTCTCACTGCCTCCTCGAACTCTTTCAAATGCCACAGTCAATTTGGCTCTCTCTGCTTTCCTGCGGACTCCATCCTCAAAACCACCTTTTTTCGCTTTCGGCAACCTCCGGAGCAAAAAAGACAAACGTCCAGCTTTTGCTGCCACAGCAAAGGTGCCAGCGGGGAAAAGTGATGCTGGTTCTCACTGCCTCCTGGAACCCTTTCAAATGCCCCAGACAATTTGGCCCTCTCTGCTTTCCTGCGGACTCCATCCTCAAAAGCACCTGTTTTCGCTTTTGGCAACCTCCGGAGCAAAAAAGACAAACGTCCAGCTTTTGCTGCCACAGCAAAGGTGCCAGCGGGGAAAAGTAATGCTGGTTCTCACTGCCTCCTGGAACTCTGTCAAATGCCACAGACAATTTTGCACTCTCTGCTTTCCTGCGGACTCCATCCTCAAAAGCACCTGTTTTCGCTTTCGACATCCTCAGGAGCAAAAAAGACAAACGTCCAGCTTTTGCTGCCACAGCAAAGGTGCCAGCGGGGAAAAGTGATGCTGGTCCTCATTGCCTCCTGGAACCTCTTCAAATGCCACAGACAATTTGGCCCTCTCTGCTTTCCTGCGGACTCCATCCTCAAAAGCACCTGTTTTCGCTTTCGGCAACCTCCGGAGCAAAAAAGACAAACGTCCAGCTTTTGCTGCCACAGCAAAGGTGCCAGCGGGGAAAAGTAATGCTGGTTCTCACTGCCTCCTGGAACCCTTTCAAATGCCCCAGACAATTTGGCCCTCTCTGCTTTCCTGCGGACTCCATCCTCAAAAGCACTTGTTTTCTCTTTCGGCAACCTCCGGAGCAAAAAAGACAAACGTCCAGCTTTTGCTGCCACAGCAAAGGTGCCAGCGGGGAAAAGTAATGCTGGTTCTCACTGCCTCCTGGAACTCTGTCAAATGCCACAGACAATTTTGCACTCTCTGCTTTCCTGCGGACTCCATCCTCAAAAGCACCTGTTTTCGCTTTCGGCAACCTCCGGAGCAAAAAAGACAAACGTCCAGCTTTTGCTGCCACAGCAAAGGTGCCAGCGGGGAACAGTAATGCTGGTTCTCACTGCCTCCTGGAACCCCTTCAAATGCCCCAGATAATTTGGCTGTCTCTGCTTTCCTGCGGACTCCATCCTCAAAAGCATCTGTTTTCGCTTTCGGCATCCTCAGGAGCAAAAAAGACAAACGTCCAGCTTTTGCTGCCACAGCAAAGGTGCCAGCGGGGGAAAGTGATGCTGGTTCTCACTGCCTCCTGGAACTCTTTCAAATGCCCCAGAAAATTTGGCCCTCTCTGCTTTCCTGCGGACTCTATCCTCAAAAGCATCTCTTTTCGCTTTCGGCAGCCTCCGGAGCAAAAAAGACAAACGTCCAGCTTTTGCTGCCACAGCAAAGGTGCCAGCGGGGAAAAGTAATGCTGGTTCTCACTGCCTCCTGGAACTCTTTCAAATGCCACAGACAATTTGGCCCTCTCTGCTTTCCTGCGGACTCCATTCTCAAAAGCACCTGTTTTCGCTTTCGGCAGCCTCCGGAGCAAAAAAGACAAACGTCCAGCTTTTGCTGCCACAGCAAAGGTGCCAGCGGGGAAAAGTAATGCTGGTTCTCACTGCCTCCTGGAACCCTTTCAAATGCCACAGACAATTTGGCCCTCTCTGCTTTCCTGCGGACTCCATCCTCAAAAGCACCTTTTTTCGCTTTCGGCAGCCTCCGGAGCAAAAAAGACAAACGTCCAGCTTTTGCTGCCACAGCAAAGGTGCCAGCGGGGAAAAGTGATGCTGGTCCTCATTGCCTCCTGGAACCTCTTCAAATGCCACAGACAATTTGGCCCTCTCTGCTTTCCTGCGGACTCCATCCTCAAAAGCACCTGTTTTCGCTTTCGGCAACCTCCGGAGCAAAAAAGACAAACGTCCAGCTTTTGCTGCCACAGCAAAGGTGCCAGCGGGGAAAAGTAATGCTGGTTCTCACTGCCTCCTGGAACCCTTTCAAATGCCCCAGACAATTTGGCCCTCTCTGCTTTCCTGCGGACTCCATCCTCAAAAGCACTTGTTTTCTCTTTCGGCAACCTCCGGAGCAAAAAAGACAAACGTCCAGCTTTTGCTGCCACAGCAAAGGTGCCAGCGGGGAAAAGTGATGCTGGTTCTCACTGCCTCCTGGAACCCTTTCAAATGCCGCAGACAATTTGGCCCTCTCTGCTTTCCTGCGGACTCCATCCTCAAAAGCACTTGTTTTCTCTTTCGGCAACCTCCGGAGCAAAAAAGACAAACGTCCAGCTTTTGCTGCCACAGCAAAGGTGCCAGCGGGGAAAAGTGATGCTGGTTCTCACTGCCTCCTGGAACCCTTTCAAATGCACCACACAATTTGGCCCTCTCTGCTTTCCTGCGGACTCCATCCTCAAAAGCACCTGTTTTCGCTTTCGGCAGCCTCCGGAGCAAAAAAGACAAACGTCCAGCTTTTGCTGCCACAGCAAAGGTGCCAGCGGGGAAAAGTAATGCTGGTTCTCACTTCCTCCTGGAACCCTTTCAAATGACACAGTCAATTTGGCTCTCTCTGCTTTCCTGCGGACTCCATCCTCAAAAGCACCTGTTTTTGCTTTCGGCAGCCTCCGGAGCAAAAAAGACAAACGTCCAGCTTTTGCTGCCACAGCAAAGGTGCCAGCGGGGGAAAGTGATGCTGGTTCTCACTGCCTCCTGGAACTCTTTCAAATGCCACAGACAATTTTGCACTCTCTGCTTTCCTGCGGACTCCATCCTCAAAAGCACCTGTTTTTGCTTTCGGCAGCCTCCGGAGAAAAAAGACAAACGTCCAGCTTTTGCTGCCACAGCAAAGGTGCCAGCGGGGAAAAGTAATGCTGGTTCTCACTGCCTCCTGGAACCCTTTCAAATGCCACAGACAATTTGGCCCTCTCTGCTTTCCTGCGGACTCCATCCTCAAAAGCACTTGTTTTCTCTTTCGGCAACCTCCGGAGCAAAAAAGACAAACGTCCAGCTTTTGCTGCCACAGCAAAGGTGCCAGCGGGGAAAAGTGATGCTGGTTCTCACTGCCTCCTGGAACCCTTTCAAATGCACCACACAATTTGGCCCTCTCTGCTTTCCTGCGGACTCCATCCTCAAAAGCACCTGTTTTCGCTTTCGGCAGCCTCCGGAGCAAAAAAGACAAACGTCCAGCTTTTGCTGCCACAGCAAAGGTGCCAGCGGGGAAAAGTAATGCTGGTTCTCACTTCCTCCTGGAAGCCTTTCAAATGACCCAGTCAATTTGGCTCTCTCTGCTTTCCTGCGGAATCCATCCTCAAAAGCACCTGTTTTCGCTTTCGGCAGCCTCCGGAGCAAAAAAGACAAACGTCCAGCTTTTGCTGCCACAGCAAAGGTGCCAGCGGGGAAAAGTAATGCTGGTTCTCACTGCCTCCTGGAACCCTTTCAAATGCCCCAGACAATTTGGCCCTCTCTGCTTTCCTGAGGACTCCATCCTCAAAAGCACCTGTTTTCGCTTTCGGCAGCCTCCGGAGCAAAAAAGACAAACGTCCAGCTTTTGCTGCCACAGCAAAGGTGCCAGCGGAGAAAAGTAATGCTGGTTCTCACTGCCTCCTGGAACCCTTTAAAATGCCACAGTCAATTTGGCTCTCTCTGCTTTCCTGCGGACTCCATCCTCAAAAGCACCTTTTTTCGCTTTCGGCAGCCTCCGGAGCAAAGAAGACAAACGTCCAGCTTTTGCTGCCACAGCAAAGGTGCCAGCGGGGAAAAGTAATGCTGGTTCTCACTGCCTCCTGGAACTCTGTCAAATGCCACAGACAATTTTGCACTCTCTGCTTTCCTGCGGACTCCATCCTCAAAAGCACCTGTTTTTGCTTTCGGCAGCCTCCGGAGCAAAAAAGACAAACGTCCAGCTTTTGCTGCCACAGCAAAGGTGCCAGCGGGGAAAAGTAATGCTGGTTCTCACTGCCTCCTGGAACCCTTTCAAATGCCACAGACAATTTGGCCCTCTCTGCTTTCCTGCGGACTCCATCCTCAAAAGCACCTTTTTTCGCTTTCGGCAGCCTCCGGAGCAAAAAAGACAAACGTCCAGCTTTTGCTGCCACAACAAAGGTGCCAGCGGGGAAAAGTAATGCTGGTTCTCACTGCCTCCTGGAACTCTTTGAAATGCCACAGACAATTTTGCACTCTCTGCTTTCCTGCGGACTCCATCCTCAAAAGCACCTGTTTTTGCTTTCGGCAGCCTCCGGAGCAAAAAAGACAAACGTCCAGCTTTTGCTGCCACAGCAAAGGTGCCAGCGGGGAAAAGTAATGCTGGTTCTCACTGCCTCCTGGAACTCTTTGAAATGCCCCAGACAATTTTGCACTCTCTGCTTTCCTGCGGACTCCATCCTCAAAAGCACCTGTTTTTGCTTTCGGCAGCCTCCGGAGCAAAAAAGACAAACGTCCAGCTTTTGCTGCCACAGCAAAGGTGCCAGCGGGGAAAAGTAATGCTGGTTCTCACTGCCTCCTGGAACCCTTTCAAATGCCCCAGACAATTTGGCCCTCTCTGCTTTCCTGCGGACTCCATCCTCAAAAGCACCTGTTTTCGCTTTCGGCAGCCTCCGGAGCAAAAAAGACAAACGTCCAGCTTTTGCTGCCACAGCAAAGGTGCCAGCGGGGAAAAGTAATGCTGGTTCTCACTTCCTCCTGGAACCCTTTCAAATGCCACAGTGAATTTGGCTCTCTCTGCTTTCCTGCGGACTCCATCCTCAAAAGCACCTGTTTTCGCTTTCGGCAGCCTCCGGAGCAAAAAAGACAAACGTCCAGCTTTTGCTGCCACAGCAAAGGTGCCAGCGGGGAAAAGTAATGCTGGTTCTCACTGCCTCCTGGAACCCTTTCAAATGCCACAGACAATTTGGCCCTCTCTGCTTTCCTGAGGACTCCATCCTCAAAAGCACCTGTTTTCGCTTTCGGCAGCCTCCGGAGCAAAAAAGACAAACGTCCAGCTTTTGCTGCCACAGCAAAGGTGCCAGCGGAGAAAAGTAATGCTGGTTCTCACTGCCTCCTGGAACCCTTTAAAATGCCACAGTCAATTTGGCTCTCTCTGCTTTCCTGCGGACTCCATCCTCAAAAGCACCTTTTTTCGCTTTCGGCAGCCTCCGGAGCAAAGAAGACAAACGTCCAGCTTTTGCTGCCACAGCAAAGGTGCCAGCGGGGAAAAGTAATGCTGGTTCTCACTGCCTCCTGGAACTCTGTCAAATGCCACAGACAATTTTGTACTCTCTGCTTTCCTGCGGACTCCATCCTCAAAAGCACCTGTTTTTGCTTTCGGCAGGCTCCGGAGCAAAAAAGACAAACGTCCAGCTTTTGCTGCCACAGCAAAGGTGCCAGCGGGGAAAAGTAATGCTGGTTCTCACTGCCTCCTGGAACCCTTTCAAATGCCACAGACAATTTGGCCCTCTCTGCTTTCCTGCGGACTCCATCCTCAAAAGCACCTTTTTTCGCTTTCGGCAGCCTCCGGAGCAAAAAAGACAAACGTCCAGCTTTTGCTGCCACAACAAAGGTGCCAGCGGGGAAAAGTAATGCTGGTTCTCACTGCCTCCTGGAACTCTTTGAAATGCCCCAGACAATTTTGCACTCTCTGCTTTCCTGCGCACTCCATCCTCAAAAGCACCTGTTTTCGCTTTCGGCAGCCTCCGGAGCAAAAAAGACAAACGTCCAGCTTTTGCTGCCACAGCAAAGGTGCCAGCGGGGAAAAGTAATGCTGGTTCTCACTGCCTCCTGGAACTCTTTGAAATGCCCCAGACAATTTTGCACTCTCTGCTTTCCTGCGGACTCCATCCTCAAAAGCACCTGTTTTTGCTTTCGGCAGCCTCCGGAGCAAAAAAGACAAACGTCCAGCTTTTGCTGCCACAGCAAAGGTGCCAGCGGGGAAAAGTAATGCTGGTTCTCACTGCCTCCTGGAACCCTTTCAAATGCCCCAGACAATTTGGCCCTCTCTGCTTTCCTGCGGACTCCATCCTCAAAAGCACCTGTTTTCGCTTTCGGCAGCCTCCGGAGCAAAAAAGACAAACGTCCAGCTTTTGCTGCCACAGCAAAGGTGCCAGCGGGGAAAAGTAATGCTGGTTCTCACTGCCTCCTGGAACTCTGTCAAATGCCACAACAATTTTGCACTCTCTGCTTTCCTGCGGACTCCATCCTCAAAAGCACCTGTTTTTGCTTTCGGCAGCCTCCGGAGCAAAAAAGACAAACGTCCAGCTTTTGCTGCCACAGCAAAGGTGCCAGCGGGGAAAAGTAATGCTGGTTCTCACTGCCTTCTGGAACCCTTTCAAATGCCACAGACAATTTGGCCCTCTCTGCTTTCCTGCGGACTCCATCCTCAAAAGCACCTGTTTTCGCTTTCGGCAACCTCCGGAGCAAAAAAGACAAACGTCCAGCTTTTGCTGCCACAGCAAAGGTGCCAGCGGGGAAAAGTAATGCTGGTTCTCACTGCCTCCTGGAACCCTTTCAAATGCCACAGACAATTTTGCACTCTCTGCTTTCCTGCGGACTCCATCCTCAAAAGCACCTGTTTTCGCTTTCGGCGGTGTTTGGAGCAAAAAAGACAAACGTCCAGCTTTTGCTGCCACAGCAAAGGTGCCAGCGGGGAAAAGTGATGCTGGTTCTCACTGCCTCCTGGAACCCTTTCAAATGCCCCAGACAATTTGGCCCTCTCTGCTTTCCTGCGGACTCCATCCTCAAAAGCACCTGTTTTCGCTTTCGGCAGCCTCCGGAGGAAAAAAGACAAACGTCCAGCTTTTGCTGCCACCGCAAAGGTGCCAGCGGGGAAAAGTAATGCTGGTTCTCACTGCCTTCTGGAACCCTTTCAAATGCCACAGACAATTTTGCACTCTATGCTTTCCTGCGGACTCCATCCTCAAAAGCACCTGTTTTTGCTTTCGGCAGCCTCCGGAGCAAAAAAGACAAACGTCCAGCTTTTGCTGCCAGAGCAAAGGTGCCAGCGGAGAAAAGTAATGCTGGTTCTCACTGCCTCCTGGAACCCTTTCAAATGCCACAGTCAATTTGGCTCTCTCTGCTTTCCTGCGGACTCCATCCTCAAAAGCACCTTTTTTCGCTTTCGGCAGCCTCAGGAGCAAAAAAGACAAACGTCCAGCTTTTGCTGCCACAGCAAAGGTGCCAGCGGGGAAAAGTAATGCTGGTTCTCACTGCCTCCTGGAACTCTTTCAAATGCCACAGACAATTTTGCACTCTCTGCTTTCCTGCGGACTCCATCCTCAAAAGCACCTGTTTTTGTTTTCGGCAGCCTCCGGAGCAAAAAAGACAAACGTCCAGCTTTTGCTGCCACAGCAAAGGTGCCAGCGGGGAAAAGTAATGCTGGTTCTCACTGCCTCCTGGAACCCTTTCAAATGCCACAGACAATTTGGCCCTCTCTGCTTTCCTGCGGACTCCATCCTCAAAAGCACCTGTGTTCGCTTTCGACATCCTCAGGAGCAAAAAAGACAAACGTCCAGCTTTTGCTGCCACAGCAAAGGTGCCAGCGGGGAAAAGTGATGCTGGTCCTCATTGCCTCCTGGCACCTCTTCAAATGCCCCAGACAATTTGGCCCTCTCTGCTTTCCTGCGGACTCCATCCTCAAAAGCACCTGTTTTCGCTTTCGGCATCCTCAGGAGCAAAAAAGACAAACGTCCAGCTTTTGCTGCCACAGCAAAGGTGCCAGCGGGGAAAAGTAATGCTGGTTCTCACTGCCTCCTGGAACCCTGTCAAATGCCACAGACAATTTGGCCCTCTCTGCTTTCCTGCGGACTCAATCCTCAAAAGCACTTGTTTTTCTTTCGGCAACCTCCGGAGCAAAAAAGACAAACGTCCAGCTTTTGCTGCCACAGCAAAGGTGCCAGCGGAGAAAAGTAATGCTGGTTCTCACTGCCTCCTGGAACCCTTTCAAATGCCACAGTCAATTTGGCTCTCTCTGCTTTCCTGCGGACTCCATCATCAAAAGCACCTTTTTTCGCTTTCGGCAGCCTCCGGAGCAAAAAAGACAAACGTCCAGCTTTTGCTGCCACAGCAAAGGTGCCAGCGGGGAAAAGTAATGCTGGTTCTCACTGCCTCCTGGAACTCTGTCAAATGCCACAGACAATTTGGCCCTATCTGCTTTCCTGTGGACTCCATCCTCAAAAGCACCTGTTTTCGCTTTCAGCGGTGTTTAGAGCAAAAAAGACAAACGTCCAGCTTTTGCTGCCACAGCAAAGGTGCCAGCGGGGAAAAGTAATGCTGGTCCTCATTGCCTCCTCGAACCTCTTCAAATGCCACAGACAATTTGGCCCTCTCTGCTTTCCTGCGGACTCCATCCTCAAAAGCACTTGTTTTCTCTTTCGGCAACCTCCGGAGCAAAAAAGACAAACGTCCAGCTTTTGCTGCCACAGCAAAAGTGCCAGCGGGGAAAAGTGATGCTGGTTCTCACTGCCTCCTGGAACTCTTTGAAATGCCCCAGACAATTTGGCCCTCTCTGCTTTCCTGCGGACTCCATCCTCAAAAGCACCTGTTTTCGCTTTCAGCGCTGTTTGGAGCAAAAAAGACAAACGTCCAGCTTTTGCTGCCACAGCAAAGGTGCCAGCGGGGAAAAGTGATGCTGATTCTCACTGCCTCCTGGAACCCTTTCAAATGCCCCAGACAATTTGGCCCTCTCTGCTTTCCTGCGGACTCCATCCTCAAAAGCACCTGTTTTCGCTTTCGGCAGCCTCCGGAGCAAAAAAGACAAACGTCCAGCTTTTGCTGCCACAGCAAAGGTGCCAGCGGGGAAAAGTAATGCTGGTCCTCATTGCCTCCTGGAACCCTTTCAAATGCCCCAGACAATTTTGCACTCTCTGCTTTCCTGCGGACTCCATCCTCAAAAGCACCTGTTTTCGCTTTCGGCAGCCTCCGGAGCAAAAAAGACAAACGTCCAGCTTTTGCTGCCACAGCAAAGGTGCCAGCGGGGAAAAGTAATGCTGGTTCTCACTGCCTCCTGGAACTCTTTCAAATGCCACAGAAAATTTGGCCCTCTCTGCTTTCCTGCGGACTCCATCCTCAAAAGCATCTCTTTTCGCTTTCGGCAGCCTCCGGAGGAAAAAAGACAAACGTCCAGCTTTTGCTGCCACCGCAAAGGTGCCAGCGGGGAAAAGTAATGCTGGTTCTCACTGCCTCCTGGAACTCTTTCAAATGCCACAGACAATTTTGCACTCTCTTGCTTTCCTGCGGACTCCATCCTCAAAAGCACCTGTTTTTGCATTCGGCAGCCTCCGGAGCAAAAAAGACAAACGTCCAGCTTTTGCTGCCACAGCAAAGGTGCCAGCGGGGAAAAGTAATGCTGGTTCTCACTGCCTCCTGGAACTCTTTCAAATGCCCCAGAAAATTTGGCCCTCTCTGCTTTCCTGCGGACTCCATCCTCAAAAGCATCTCTTTTCGCTTTCGGCAGCCTCCAGAGGAAAAAAGACAAACGTCCAGCTTTTGCTGCCACAGCAAAGGTGCCAGCGGGGAAAAGTAATGCTGGTTCTCACTGCCTCCTGGAACCCTTTCAAATGCCACAGTCAATTTGGCTCTCTCTGCTTTCCTGCGGACTCCATCCTCAAAAGCACCTGTTTTTGCTTTCGGCAGCCTCCGGAGCAAAAAAGACAAACGTCCAGCTTTTGCTGCCACAGCAAAGGTGCCAGCGGGGAAAAGTAATGCTGGTTCTCACTGCCTCCTGGAACTCTTTGAAATGCCCCAGACAATTTTGCACTCTCTGCTTTCCTGCGGACTCCATCCTCAAAAGCACCTGTTTTTGCTTTCGGCAGCCTCCGGAGCAAAAAAGACAAACGTCCAGCTTTTGCTGCCACAGAAAAGGTGCCAGCGGGGAAAAGTAATGCTGGTTCTCACTGCCTCCTGGAACCCTTTCAAATGCCCCAGACAATTTGGCCCTCTCTGCTTTCCTGCGGACTCCATCCTCAAAAGCACCTGTTTTTGCTTTCGGCAGCCTCCGGAGCAAAAAAGACAAACGTCCAGCTTTTGCTGCCACAGCAAAGGTGCCAGCGGGGAAAAGTAATGCTGGTTTTCACTGCCTTCTGGAACCCTTTCAAATGCCACAGACAATTTGGCCCTCTCTGCTTTCCTGCGGACTCCATCCTCAAAAGCACCTGTTTTCGCTTTCGGCAACCTCCGGAGCAAAAAAGACAAACGTCCAGCTTTTGCTGCCACAGCAAAGGTGCCAGCGGGGAAAAGTAATGCTGGTTCTCACTGCCTCCTGGAACCCTTTCAAATGCCACAGACAATTTTGCACTCTCTGCTTTCCTGCGGACTCCATCCTCAAAAGCACCTGTTTTCGCTTTCGGCATCCTCAGGAGCAAAAAAGACAAACGTCCAGCATTTGCTGCCACAGCAAAGGTGCCAGCGGGGAAAAGTAATGCTGGTTCTCACTGCCTCCTGGAACCCTTTCAAATGCCCCAGACAATTTGGCCCTCTCTGCTTTCCTGCGGACTCCATCCTCAAGAGCACCTGTTTTCGCTTTCGGCAACCTCCGGAGCAAAAAAGACAAACGTCCAGCTTTTGCTGCCACAGCAAAGGTGCCAGCGGGGAAAAGTAATGCTGGTTCTCACTGCCTCCTGGAACCCCTTCAAATGCCCCAGATAATTTGGCTCTCTCTGCTTTCCTGCGGACTCCATCCTCAAATGCATCTGTTTTCACTTTCGGCGCCCTCCGGTGGTTAAAAGACAAACGTCCAGCTTTTGCTGCCGCAGCAAAGGTGCCAGCGGGGGAAAGTTATGCTGGTTCTCACTGCCTCCTGGAACTCTTTCAAATGCCACAGTCAAGTTAGTTCTCTCTGCTTTCCTGCGGACTCCATCCTCAAAAGCACCTGTTTTCGCTTTCGGCGGTGTTTGGAGCAAAAAAGACAAACGTCCAGCTTTTGCTGCCACAGCAAAGGTGCCAGCGGGGAAAAGTGATGCTGGTTCTCACTGCCTCCTGGAACCCTTTCAAATGCCCCAGACAATTTGGCCCTCTCTGCTTTCCTGCGGACTCCATCCTCAAAAGCACCTGTTTTCGCTTTCGGCAGCCTCCGGAGGAAAAAAGACAAACGTCCAGCTTTTGCTGCCACCGCAAAGGTGCCAGCGGGGAAAAGTAATGCTGGTTCTCACTGCCTCCTGGAACTCTTTCAAATGCCACAGACAATTTTGCACTCTCTTGCTTTCCTGCGGACTCCATCCTCAAAAGCACCTGTTTTTGCATTCGGCAGCCTCCGGAGCAAAAAAGACAAACGTCCAGCTTTTGCTGCCACAGCAAAGGTGCCAGCGGGGAAAAGTAATGCTGGTTCTCACTGCCTCCTGGAACTCTTTCAAATGCCCCAGAAAATTTGGCCCTCTCTGCTTTCCTGCGGACTCCATCCTCAAAAGCATCTCTTTTCGCTTTCGGCAGCCTCCAGAGGAAAAAAGACAAACGTCCAGCTTTTGCTGCCACAGCAAAGGTGCCAGCGGGGAAAAGTAATGCTGGTTCTCACTGCCTCCTGGAACCCTTTCAAATGCCACAGTCAATTTGGCTCTCTCTGCTTTCCTGCGGACTCCATCCTCAAAAGCACCTTTTTTCGCTTTCGGCAGCCTCCGGAGCAAAAAAGACAAACGTCCAGCTTTTGCTGCCACAGCAAAGGTGCCAGCGGGGAAAAGTAATGCTGGTTCTCACTGCCTCCTGGAACTCTGTCAAATGCCACAGACAATTTGGCCCTATCTGCTTTCCTGTGGACTCCATCCTCAAAAGCACCTGTTTTCGGTTTCAGCGGTGTTTAGAGCAAAAAAGACAAACGTCCAGCTTTTGCTGCCACAGCAAAGGTGCCAGCGGGGAAAAGTAATGCTGGTCCTCATTGCCTCCTGGAACCTCTTCAAATGCCCCAGACAATTTGGCCCTCTCTGCTTTCCTGCGGACTCCATCCTCAAAAGCACCTGTTTTCGCTTTCGGCAACCTCCGGAGCAAAAAAGACAGACGTCCAGCTTTTGCTGCCACAGCAAAGGTGCCAGCGGGGAAAAGTAATGCTGGTTCTCACTGCCTCCTGGAACTCTTTCAAATGCCACAGACAATTTGGCCCTCTCTGCTTTCCTGCGGACTCCATCCTCAAAAGCACCTGTTTTTGCTTTCGGCAGCCTCCGGAGCAAAAAAGACAAACGTCCAGCTTTTGCTGCCACAGCAAAGGTGCCAGCGGGGAAAAGTAATGCTGGTTCTCACTGCCTCCTGGAACTCTGTCAAATGCCACAGACAATTTTGCACTCTCTGCTTTCCTGCGGACTCCATCCTCAAAAGCACCTGTTTTTGCTTTCGGCAGCCTCCGGAGCAAAAAAGACAAACGTCCAGCTTTTGCTGCCACAGCAAAGGTGCCAGCGGGGAAAAGTAATGCTGGTTCTCACTGCCTCCTGGAACCCTTTCAAATGCCACAGACAATTTGGCCCTCTCTGCTTTCCTGCGGACTCCATCCTCAAAAGCACCTGTTTTTGCTTTCGGCAGCCTCCGGAGCAAAAAAGACAAACGTCCAGCTTTTGCTGCCACAGCAAAGGTGCCAGCGGGGAAAAGTAATGCTGGTTCTCACTGCCTTCTGGAACCCTTTCAAATGCCACAGACAATTTGGCCCTCTCTGCTTTCCTGCGGACTCCATCCTCAAAAGCACCTGTTTTCGCTTTCGGCAACCTCCGGAGCAAAAAAGACAAACGTCCAGCTTTTGCTGCCACAGCAAAGGTGCCAGCGGGGAAAAGTAATGCTGGTTCTCACTGCCTCCTGGAACCCTTTCAAATGCCACAGACAATTTTGCACTCTCTGCTTTCCTGCGGACTCCATCCTCAAAAGCACCTGTTTTCGCTTTCGGCATCCTCAGGAGCAAAAAAGACAAACGTCCAGCATTTGCTGCCACAGCAAAGGTGCCAGCGGGGAAAAGTAATGCTGGTTCTCACTGCCTCCTGGAACCCTTTCAAATGCCCCAGACAATTTGGCCCTCTCTGCTTTCCTGCGGACTCCATCCTCAAAAGCACCTGTTTTCGCTTTCGGCAACCTCCGGAGCAAAAAAGACAAACGTCCAGCTTTTGCTGCCACAGCAAAGGTGCCAGCGGGGAAAAGTAATGCTGGTTCTCACTGCCTCCTGGAACCCCTTCAAATGCCCCAGATAATTTGGCTCTCTCTGCTTTCCTGCGGACTCCATCCTCAAATGCATCTGTTTTCACTTTCGGCGCCCTCCGGTGGTTAAAAGACAAACGTCCAGCTTTTGCTGCCGCAGCAAAGGTGCCAGCGGGGGAAAGTTATGCTGGTTCTCACTGCCTCCTGGAACTCTTTCAAATGCCACAGTCAATTTAGTTCTCTCTGCTTTCCTGCGGACTCCATCCTCAAAAGCACCTGTTTTCGCTTTCGGCGGTGTTTGGAGCAAAAAAGACAAACGTGCAGCTTTTGCTGCCACAGCAAAGGTGCCAGCGGGGAAAAGTGATGCTGGTTCTCACTGCCTCCTGGAACCCTTTCAAATGCCCCAGACAATTTGGCCCTCTCTGCTTTCCTGCGGACTCCATCCTCAAAAGCACCTGTTTTCGCTTTCGGCAGCCTCCTGAGGAAAAAAGACAAACGTCCAGCTTTTGCTGCCACCGCAAAGGTGCCAGCGGGGAAAAGTAATGCTGGTTCTCACTGCCTTCTGGAACCCTTTCAAATGCCACAGACAATTTTGCACTCTCTGCTTTCCTGCGGACTCCATCCTCAAAAGCACCTGTTTTTGCTTTCGGCAGCCTCCGGAGCAAAAAAGACAAACGTCCAGCTTTTGCTGCCACAGCAAAGGTGCCAGCGGAGAAAAGTAATGCTGGTTCTCACTGCCTCCTGGAACCCTTTCAAATGCCACAGTCAATTTGGCTCTCTCTGCTTTCCTGCGGACTCCATCCTCAAAAGCACCTTTTTTCGCTTTCGGCAGCCTCCGGAGCAAAAAAGACAAACGTCCAGCTTTTGCTGCCACAGCAAAGGTGCCAGCGGGGAAAAGTAATGCTGGTTCTCACTGCCTCCTGGAACTCTTTCAAATGCCACAGACAATTTTGCACTCTCTGCTTTCCTGCGGACTCCATCCTCAAAAGCACCTGTTTTTGTTTTCGGCAGCCTCCGGAGCAAAAAAGACAAACGTCCAGCTTTTGCTGCCACAGCAAAGGTGCCAGCGGGGAAAAGTAATGCTGGTTCTCACTGCCTCCTGGAACCCTTTCAAATGCCACAGACAATTTGGCCCTCTCTGCTTTCCTGCGGACTCCATCCTCAAAAGCACCTGTGTTCGCTTTCGACATCCTCAGGAGCAAAAAAGACAAACGTCCAGCTTTTGCTGCCACAGCAAAGGTGCCAGCGGGGAAAAGTAATGCTGGTTCTCACTGCCTCCTGGAACCCTTTCAAATGCCCCAGACAATTTGGCCCTCTCTGCTTTCCTGCGGACTCAATCCTCAAAAGCACTTGTTTTTCTTTCGGCAACCTCCGGAGCAAAAAAGACAAACGTCCAGCTTTTGCTGCCACAGCAAAGGTGCCAGCGGAGAAAAGTAATGCTGGTTCTCACTGCCTCCTGGAACCCTTTCAAATGCCACAGTCAATTTGGCTCTCTCTGCTTTCCTGCGGACTCCATCCTCAAAAGCACCTTTTTTCGCTTTCGGCAGCCTCCGGAGCAAAAAAGACAAACGTCCAGCTTTTGCTGCCACAGCAAAGGTGCCAGCGGGGAAAAGTAATGCTGGTTCTCACTGCCTCCTGGAACTCTGTCAAATGCCACAGACAATTTGGCCCTATCTGCTTTCCTGTGGACTCCATCCTCAAAAGCACCTGTTTTCGCTTTCAGCGGTGTTTAGAGCAAAAAAGACAAACGTCCAGCTTTTGCTGCCACAGCAAAGGTGCCAGCGGGGAAAATTAATGCTGGTCCTCATTGCCTCCTCGAACCTCTTCAAATGCCACAGACAATTTGGCCCTCTCTGCTTTCCTGCGGACTCCATCCTCAAAAGCACTTGTTTTCTCTTTCGGCAACCTCCGGAGCAAAAAAGACAAACGTCCAGCTTTTGCTGCCACAGCAAAAGTGCCAGCGGGGAAAAGTGATGCTGGTTCTCACTGCCTCCTGGAACTCTTTGAAATGCCCCAGACAATTTGGCCCTCTCTGCTTTCCTGCGGACTCCATCCTCAAAAGCACCTGTTTTCGCTTTCAGCGCTGTTTGGAGCAAAAAAGACAAACGTCCAGCTTTTGCTGCCACAGCAAAGGTGCCAGCGGGGAAAAGTGATGCTGGTTCTCACTGCCTCCTGGAACCCTTTCAAATTCCCCAGACAATTTGGCCCTCTCTGCTTTCCTGCGGACTCCATCCTCAAAAGCACCTGTTTTCGCTTTCGGCAGCCTCCGGAGCAAAAAAGACAAACGTCCAGCTTTTGCTGCCACAGCAAAGGTGCCAGCGGGGAAAAGTAATGCTGGTCCTCATTGCCTCCTGGAACCCTTTCAAATGCCCCAGACAATTTTGCACTCTCTGCTTTCCTGCGGACTCCATCCTCAAAAGCACCTGTTTTCGCTTTCGGCAGCCTCCGGAGCAAAAAAGACAAACGTCCAGCTTTTGCTGCCACAGCAAAGGTGCCAGCGGGGAAAAGTAATGCTGGTTCTCACTGCCTCCTGGAACTCTTTCAAATGCCCCAGAAAATTTGGCCCTCTCTGCTTTCCTGCGGACTCCATCCTCAAAAGCATCTCTTTTCGCTTTCGGCAGCCTCCAGAGGAAAAAAGACAAACGTCCAGCTTTTGCTGCCACAGCAAAGGTGCCAGCGGGGAAAAGTAATGCTGGTTCTCACTGCCTCCTGGAACCCTTTCAAATGCCACAGTCAATTTGGCTCTCTCTGCTTTCCTGCGGACTCCATCCTCAAAAGCACCTTTTTTCGCTTTCGGCAGCCTCCGGAGCAAAAAAGACAAACGTCCAGCTTTTGCTGCCACAGCAAAGGTGCCAGCGGGGAAAAGTAATGCTGGTTCTCACTGCCTCCTGGAACTCTGTCAAATGCCACAGACAATTTGGCCCTATCTGCTTTCCTGTGGACTCCATCCTCAAAAGCACCTGTTTTAGGTTTCAGCGGTGTTTAGAGCAAAAAAGACAAACGTCCAGCTTTTGCTGCCACAGCAAAGGTGCCAGCGGGGAAAAGTAATGCTGGTCCTCATTGCCTCCTGGAACCTCTTCAAATGCCACAGACAATTTGGCCCTCTCTGCTTTCCTGCGGACTCCATCCTCAAAAGCACCTGTTTTCGCTTTCGGCATCCTCAGGAGCAAAAAAGACAAACGTCCAGCTTTTGCTGCCACAGCAAAGGTGCCAGCGGGGAAAAGTGATGCTGGTTCTCACTGCCTCCTGGAACCCTTTCAAATGCCCCAGACAATTTGGCCCTCTCTGCTTTCCTGCGGACTCCATCCTCAAAAGCACCTGTTTTCGCTTTCGGCATCCTCAGGAGCAAAAAAGACAAACGTCCAGCTTTTGCTGCCACAGCAAAGGTGCCAGCGGGGAAAAGTAATGCTGGTTCTCACTGCCTCCTGGAACCCTTTCAAATGCCCCAGACAATTTGGCCCTCTCTGCTTTCCTGCGGACTCCATCCTCAAATGCACCTGTTTTCGCTTTCGGCAGCCTCCGGAGCAAAAAAGACAAACGTCCAGCTTTTGCTGCCACAGCAAAGGTGCCAGCGGGGAAAAGTAATGCTGGTCCTCATTGCCTCCTGGAACCCTTTCAAATGCCCCAGACAATTTGGCCCTCTCTGCTTTCCTGCGGACTCCATCCTCAAAAGCACCTGTTTTCGCTTTCGGCAGCCTCCGGAGCAAAAAAGACAAACGTCCAGCTTTTGCTGCCACAGCAAAGGTGCCAGCGGAGAAAAGTAATGCTGGTTCTCACTGCCTCCTGGAACCCTTTCAAATGCCACAGTCAATTTGGCCCTCTCTGCTTTCCTGCGGACTCCATCCTCAAAAGCACCTTTTTTCGCTTTCGGCAGCCTCCGGAGCAAAAAAGACAAACGTCCAGCTTTTGCTGCCACAGCAAAGGTGCCAGCGGGGAAAAGTAATGCTGGTTCTCACTGCCTCCTGGAACTCTGTCAAATGCCACAGACAATTTGGCCCTATCTGCTTTCCTGCGGACTCCATCCTCAAAAGCACCTGTTTTCACTTTCGGCGCCCTCCGGTGGTTAAAAGACAAACGTCCAGCTTTTGCTGCCGCAGCAAAGGTGCCAGCGGGGGAAAGTGATGCTGGTTCTCACTGCCTCCTGGAACTCTTTCAAATGCACCACACAATTTGGCCCTCTCTGCTTTCCTGCGGACTCCATCCTCAAAAGCACCTGTTTTTGCTTTCGGCAGCCTCCAGAGCAAAAAAGACAAACGTCCAGCTTTTGCTGCCACAGCAAAGGTGCCAGCGGGGAAAAGTAATGCTGGTTCTCACTGCCTCCTGGAACTCTTTCAAATGCCACAGACAATTTGGCCCTCTCTGCTTTCCTGCGGACTCCATCCTCAAAAGCACCTGTTTTCGCTTTCGGCAGCCTCCGGAGCAAAAAAGACAAACGTCCAGCTTTTGCTGCCACAGCAAAGGTGCCAGCGGGGAAAAGTAATGCTGGTTCTCACTGCCTCCTGGAACCCCTTCAAATGCCCCAGATAATTTGGCTCTCTCTGCTTTCCTGCGGACTCCATCCTCAAAAGCATCTGTTTTCACTTTCGGCGCCCTCCGGTGGTTAAAAGACAAACGTCCAGCTTTTGCTGCCGCAGCAAAGGTGCCAGCGGGGGAAAGTGATGCTGGTTCTCACTGCCTCCTGGAACTCTTTCAAATGCCCCAGACAATTTGGCCCTCTCTGCTTTCCTGCGGACTCCATCCTCAAAAGCACCTGTTTTTGCTTTCGGCAGCCTCCAGAGCAAAAAAGACAAACGTCCAGCTTTTGCTGCCACAGCAAAGGTGCCAGCGGGGAAAAGTAATGCTGGTTCTCACTGCCTCCTGGAACTCTTTCAAATGCCACAGACAATTTGGCCCTCTCTGCTTTCCTGCGGACTCCATCCTCAAAAGCACCTGTTTTCGCTTTCGGCAGCCTCCGGAGCAAAAAAGACAAACGTCCAGCTTTTGCTGCCACAGCAAAGGTGCCAGTGGGAAAAAGTAATGCTGGTTCTCACTGCCTCCTGGAACTCTGTCAAATGCCCCAGACAATTTGGCCCTCTCTGCTTTCCTGCGAACTCCATCCTCAAAAGCACCTGTTTTCACTTTCGGCAACTTCCGGAGCAAAAAAGACAAACGTCCAGCTTTTGCTGCCACAGCAAAGGTGCCAGCGGGGAAAAGTAATGCTGGTTCTCACTGCCTCCTGGAACCCCTTCAAATGCCCCAGATAATTTGGCTCTCTCTGCTTTCCTGCGGACTCCATCCTCAAAAGCATCTGTTTTCACTTTCGGCGCCCTCCGGTGGTTAAAAGACAAACGTCCAGCTTTTGCTGCCGCAGCAAAGGTGCCAGCGGGGGAAAGTGATGCTGGTTCTCACTGCCTCCTGGAACTCTTTCAAATGCCCCAGACAATTTGGCCCTCTCTGCTTTCCTGCGGACTCCATCCTCAAAAGCACCTGTTTTTGCTTTCGGCAGCCTCCGGAGCAAAAAAGACAAACGTCCAGCTTTTGCTGCCACAGCAAAGGTGCCAGCGGAGAAAAGTAATGCTGGTTCTCACTGCCTCCTGGAACCCTTTCAAATGCCACAGTCAATTTGGCCCTCTCTGCTTTCCTGCGGACTCCATTCTCAAAAGCACCTGTTTTCGCTTTCGGCAGCCTCCGGAGCAAAAACGACAAACGTCCAGCTTTTGCTGCCACAGCAAAGGTGCCAGCGGGGAAAAGTAATGCTGGTCCTCACTGCCTCCTGGAACTCTGTCAAATGCCACAGACAATTTTGCACTCTCTGCTTTCCTGCGGACTCCATCCTCAAAAGCACCTGTTTTCGCTTTCGGCAGCCTCCGGAGCAAAAAAGACAAACGTCCAGCTTTTGCTGCCACAGCAAAGGTGCCAGCCGGGAAAAGTAATGCTGGTTCTCACTGCCTCCTGGAACTCTTTCAAATGCCACAGACAATTTTGCACTCTCTGCTTTCCTGCGGACTCCATCCTCAAAAGCACCTGTTTTTGCTTTCGGCAGCCTCCGGAGCAAAAAAGACAAACGTCCAGCTTTTGCTGCCACAGCAAAGGTGCCAGCGGGGAAAAGTAATGCTGGTTCTCACTGCCTCCTGGAACTCTTTCAAATGCCCCAGAAAATTTGGCCCTCTCTGCTTTCCTGCGGACTCCATCCTCAAAAGCATCTCTTTTCGCTTTCGGCAGCCTCTAGAGGAAAAAAGACAAACGTCCAGCTTTTGCTGCCACAGCAAAGGTGCCAGCGGGGAAAAGTAATGCTGGTTCTCACTGCCTCCTGGAACCCTTTCAAATGCACCACACAATTTGGCTCTCTCTGCTTTCCTGCGGACTCCATCCTCAAAAGCACCTTTTTTCGCTTTCGGCAGCCTCCGGAGCAAAAAAGACAAACGTCCAGCTTTTGCTGCCACAGCAAAGGTGCCAGCGGGGAAAAGTAATGCTGGTTCTCACTGCCTCCTGGAACTCTGTCAAATGCCACAGACAATTTGGCCCTATCTGCTTTCCTGTGGACTCCATCCTCAAAAGCACCTGTTTTCGGTTTCAGCGGTGTTTAGAGCAAAAAAGACAAACGTCCAGCTTTTGCTGCCACAGCAAAGGTGCCAGCGGGGAAAAGTAATGCTGGTCCTCATTGCCTCCTGGAACCTCTTCAAATGCCACAGACAATTTGGCCCTCTCTGCTTTCCTGCGGACTCCATCCTCAAAAGCACCTGTTTTCGCTTTCGGCATCCTCAGGAGCAAAAAAGACAAACGTCCAGCTTTTGCTGCCACAGCAAAGGTGCCAGCGGGGAAAAGTAATGCTGGTTCTCACTGCCTCCTGGAACCCTTTCAAATGCCCCAGACAATTTGGCCCTCTCTGCTTTCCTGCGGACTCCATCCTCAAAAGCACTTGTTTTCTCTTTCGGCAACCTCCGGAGCAAAAAAGACAAACGTCCAGCTTTTGCTGCCACAGCAAAGGTGCCAGCGGGGAAAAGTGATGCTGGTTCTCACTGCCTCCTGGAACCCTTTCAAATGCCACAGACAATTTGGCCCTCTCTGCTTTCCTGCGGACTCAATCCTCAAAAGCACTTGTTTTTCTTTCGGCAACCTCCGGAGCAAAAAAGACAAACGTCCAGCTTTTGCTGCCACAGCAAAGGTGCCAGCGGAGAAAAGTAATGCTGGTTCTCACTGCCTCCTGGAACCCTTTCAAATGCCACAGTCAATTTGGCTCTCTCTGCTTTCCTGCGGACTCCATCCTCAAAAGCACCTTTTTTCGCTTTCGGCAGCCTCCGGAGCAAAAAAGACAAACGTCCAGCTTTTGCTGCCACAGCAAAGGTGCCAGCGGGGAAAAGTAATGCTGGTTCTCACTGCCTCCTGGAACTCTTTCAAATGCCACAGACAATTTGGCCCTCTCTGCTTTCCTGCGGACTCCATCCTCAAAAGCACCTGTTTTTGCTTTCGGCAGCCTCCGGAGCAAAAAAGACAAACGTCCAGCTTTTGCTGCCACCGCAAAGGTGCTAGCGGGGAAAAGTAATGCTGGTTCTCACTGCCTCCTGGAACTCTTTGAAATGCCCCAGACAATTTTGCACTCTCTGCTTTCCTGCGGACTCCATCCTCAAAAGCACCTGTTTTTGCTTTCGGCAGCCTCCGGAGCAAAAAAGACAAACGTCCAGCTTTTGCTGCCACAGAAAAGGTGCCAGCGGGGAAAAGTAATGCTGGTTCTCACTGCCTCCTGGAACCCTTTCAAATGCCCCAGAAAATTTGGCCCTCTCTGCTTTCCTGCGGACTCCATCCTCAAAAGCACCTGTTTTTGCTTTCGGCAGCCTCCGGAGCAAAAAAGACAAACGTCCAGCTTTTGCTGCCACAGCAAAGGTGCCAGCGGGGAAAAGTAATGCTGGTTCTCACTGCCTTCTGGAACCCTTTCAAATGCCACAGACAATTTGGCCCTCTCTGCTTTCCTGCGGACTCCATCCTCAAAAGCACCTGTTTTCGCTTTCGGCAACCTCCGGAGCAAAAAAGACAAACGTCCAGCTTTTGCTGCCACAGCAAAGGTGCCAGCGGGGAAAAGTAATGCTGGTTCTCACTGCCTCCTGGAACCCTTTCAAATGCCACAGACAATTTTGCACTCTCTGCTTTCCTGCGGACTCCATCCTCAAAAGCACCTGTTTTCGCTTTCGGCATCCTCAGGAGCAAAAAAGACAAACGTCCAGCATTTGCTGCCACAGCAAAGGTGCCAGCGGGGAAAAGTAATGCTGGTTCTCACTGCCTCCTGGAACCCTTTCAAATGCCCCAGACAATTTGGCCCTCTCTGCTTTCCTGCGGACTCCATCCTCAAAAGCACCTGTTTTCGCTTTCGGCAACCTCCGGAGCAAAAAAGACAAACGTCCAGCTTTTGCTGCCACAGCAAAGGTGCCAGCGGGGAAAAGTAATGCTGGTTCTCACTGCCTCCTGGAACCCCTTCAAATGCCCCAGATAATTTGGCTCTCTCTGCTTTCCTGCGGACTCCATCCTCAAATGCATCTGTTTTCACTTTCGGCGCCCTCCGGTGGTTAAAAGACAAACGTCCAGCTTTTGCTGCCGCAGCAAAGGTGCCAGCGGGGGAAAGTTATGCTGGTTCTCACTGCCTCCTGGAACTCTTTCAAATGCCACAGTCAAGTTAGTTCTCTCTGCTTTCCTGCGGACTCCATCCTCAAAAGCACCTGTTTTCGCTTTCGGCGGTGTTTGGAGCAAAAAAGACAAACGTCCAGCTTTTGCTGCCACAGCAAAGGTGCCAGCGGGGAAAAGTGATGCTGGTTCTCACTGCCTCCTGGAACCCTTTCAAATGCCCCAGACAATTTGGCCCTCTCTGCTTTCCTGCGGACTCCATCCTCAAAAGCACCTGTTTTCGCTTTCGGCAGCCTCCGGAGGAAAAAAGACAAACGTCCAGCTTTTGCTGCCACCGCAAAGGTGCCAGCGGGGAAAAGTAATGCTGGTTCTCACTGCCTCCTGGAACTCTTTCAAATGCCACAGACAATTTTGCACTCTCTTGCTTTCCTGCGGACTCCATCCTCAAAAGCACCTGTTTTCGCTTTCGGCAGCCTCCGGAGCAAAAAAGACAAACGTCCAGCTTTTGCTGCCACAGCAAAGGTGCCAGCGGGGAAAAGTAATGCTGGTTCTCACTGCCTCCTGGAACTCTTTCAAATGCCCCAGAAAATTTGGCCCTCTCTGCTTTCCTGCGGACTCCATCCTCAAAAGCATCTCTTTTCGCTTTCGGCAGCCTCCAGAGGAAAAAAGACAAACGTCCAGCTTTTGCTGCCACAGCAAAGGTGCCAGCGGGGAAAAGTAACGCTGGTTCTAACTGCCTCCTGGAACCCTTTCAAATGCCACAGTCAATTTGGCTCTCTCTGCTTTCCTGCGGACTCCATCCTCAAAAGCACCTTTTTTCGCTTTCGGCAGCCTCCGGAGCAAAAAAGACAAACGTCCAGCTTTTGCTGCCACAGCAAAGGTGCCAGCGGGGAAAAGTAATGCTGGTTCTCACTGCCTCCTGGAACTCTGTCAAATGCCACAGACAATTTGGCCCTATCTGCTTTCCTGTGGACTCCATCCTCAAAAGCACCTGTTTTCGGTTTCAGCGGTGTTTAGAGCAAAAAAGACAAACGTCCAGCTTTTGCTGCCACAGCAAAGGTGCCAGCGGGGAAAAGTAATGCTGGTCCTCATTGCCTCCTGGAACCTCTTCAAATGCCACAGACAATTTGGCCCTCTCTGCTTTCCTGCGGACTCCATCCTCAAAAGCACCTGTTTTCGCTTTCGGCATCCTCAGGAGCAAAAAAGACAAACGTCCAGCATTTGCTGCCACAGCAAAGGTGCCAGCGGGGAAAAGTAATGCTGGTTCTCACTGCCTCCTGGAACCCTTTCAAATGCCCCAGACAATTTGGCCCTCTCTGCTTTCCTGCGGACTCCATCCTCAAAAGCACTTGTTTTCTCTTTCGGCAACCTCCGGAGCAAAAAAGACAAACGTCCAGCTTTTGCTGCCACAGCAAAGGTGCCAGCGGGGAAAAGTGATGCTGGTTCTCACTGCCTCCTGGAACCCTTTCAAATGCCACAGACAATTTGGCCCTCTCTGCTTTCCTGCGGACTCAATCCTCAAAAGCACTTGTTTTTCTTTCGGCAACCTCCGGAGCAAAAAAGACAAACGTCCAGCTTTTGCTGCCACAGCAAAGGTGCCAGCGGAGAAAAGTAATGCTGGTTCTCACTGCCTCCTGGAACCCTTTCAAATGCCACAGTCAATTTGGCTCTCTCTGCTTTCCTGCGGACTCCATCCTCAAAAGCACCTTTTTTCGCTTTCGGCAGCCTCCGGAGCAAAAAAGACAAACGTCCAGCTTTTGCTGCCACAGCAAAGGTGCCAGCGGGGAAAAGTAATGCTGGTTCTCACTGCCTCCTGGAACTCTTTCAAATGCCACAGACAATTTGGCCCTCTCTGCTTTCCTGCGGACTCCATCCTCAAAAGCACCTGTTTTTGCTTTCGGCAGCCTCCGGAGCAAAAAAGACAAACGTCCAGCTTTTGCTGCCATAGCAAAGGTGCTAGCGGGGAAAAGTAATGCTGGTTCTCACTGCCTCCTGGAACTCTTTGAAATGCCCCAGACAATTTTGCACTCTCTGCTTTCCTGCGGACTCCATCCTCAAAAGCACCTGTTTTTGCTTTCGGCAGCCTCCGGAGCAAAAAAGACAAACGTCCAGCTTTTGCTGCCACAGAAAAGGTGCCAGCGGGGAAAAGTAATGCTGGTTCTCACTGCCTCCTGGAACCCTTTCAAATGCCCCAGACAATTTGGCCCTCTCTGCTTTCCTGCGGACTCCATCCTCAAAAGCACCTGTTTTTGCTTTCGGCAGCCTCCGGAGCAAAAAAGACAAACGTCCAGCTTTTGCTGCCACAGCAAAGGTGCCAGCGGGGAAAAGTAATGCTGGTTCTCACTGCCTTCTGGAACCCTTTCAAATGCCACAGACAATTTGGCCCTCTCTGCTTTCCTGCGGACTCCATCCTCAAAAGCACCTGTTTTCGCTTTCGGCAACCTCCGGAGCAAAAAAGACAAACGTCCAGCTTTTGCTGCCACAGCAAAGGTGCCAGCGGGGAAAAGTAATGCTGGTTCTCACTGCCTCCTGGAACCCTTTCAAATGCCACAGACAATTTTGCACTCTCTGCTTTCCTGCGGACTCCATCCTCAAAAGCACCTGTTTTCGCTTTCGGCATCCTCAGGAGCAAAAAAGACAAACGTCCAGCATTTGCTGCCACAGCAAAGGTGCCAGCGGGGAAAAGTAATGCTGGTTCTCACTGCCTCCTGGAACCCTTTCAAATGCCCCAGACAATTTGGCCCTCTCTGCTTTCCTGCGGACTCCATCCTCAAAAGCACCTGTTTTCGCTTTCGGCAACCTCCGGAGCAAAAAAGACAAACGTCCAGCTTTTGCTGCCACAGCAAAGGTGCCAGCGGGGAAAAGTAATGCTGGTTCTCACTGCCTCCTGGAACCCCTTCAAATGCCCCAGATAATTTGGCTCTCTCTGCTTTCCTGCGGACTCCATCCTCAAATGCATCTGTTTTCACTTTCGGCGCCCTCCGGTGGTTAAAAGACAAACGTCCAGCTTTTGCTGCCGCAGCAAAGGTGCCAGCGGGGGAAAGTTATGCTGGTTCTCACTGCCTCCTGGAACTCTTTCAAATGCCACAGTCAAGTTAGTTCTCTCTGCTTTCCTGCGGACTCCATCCTCAAAAGCACCTGTTTTCGCTTTCGGCGGTGTTTGGAGCAAAAAAGACAAACGTCCAGCTTTTGCTGCCACAGCAAAGGTGCCAGCGGGGAAAAGTGATGCTGGTTCTCACTGCCTCCTGGAACCCTTTCAAATGCCCCAGACAATTTGGCCCTCTCTGCTTTCCTGCGGACTCCATCCTCAAAAGCACCTGTTTTCGCTTTCGGCAGCCTCCGGAGGAAAAAAGACAAACGTCCAGCTTTTGCTGCCACCGCAAAGGTGCCAGCGGGGAAAAGTAATGCTGGTTCTCACTGCCTCCTGGAACTCTTTCAAATGCCACAGACAATTTTGCACTCTCTTGCTTTCCTGCGGACTCCATCCTCAAAAGCACCTGTTTTCGCTTTCGGCAGCCTCCGGAGCAAAAAAGACAAACGTCCAGCTTTTGCTGCCACAGCAAAGGTGCCAGCGGGGAAAAGTAATGCTGGTTCTCACTGCCTCCTGGAACTCTTTCAAATGCCCCAGAAAATTTGGCCCTCTCTGCTTTCCTGCGGACTCCATCCTCAAAAGCATCTCTTTTCGCTTTCGGCAGCCTCCGGAGGAAAAAAGACAAACGTCCAGCTTTTGCTGCCACAGCAAAGGTGCCAGCGGGGAAAAGTAACGCTGGTTCTCACTGCCTCCTGGAACCCTTTCAAATGCCACAGTCAATTTGGCTCTCTCTGCTTTCCTGCGGACTCCATCCTCAAAAGCACCTTTTTTCGCTTTCGGCAGCCTCCGGAGCAAAAAAGACAAACGTCCAGCTTTTGCTGCCACAGCAAAGGTGCCAGCGGGGAAAAGTAATGCTGGTTCTCACTGCCTCCTGGAACTCTGTCAAATGCCACAGACAATTTGGCCCTATCTGCTTTCCTGTGGACTCCATCCTCAAAAGCACCTGTTTTCGGTTTCAGCGGTGTTTAGAGCAAAAAAGACAAACGTCCAGCTTTTGCTGCCACAGCAAAGGTGCCAGCGGGGAAAAGTAATGCTGGTCCTCATTGCCTCCTGGAACCTCTTCAAATGCCCCAGACAATTTGGCCCTCTCTGCTTTCCTGCGGACTCCATCCTCAAAAGCACCTGTTTTCGCTTTCGGCAACCTCCGGAGCAAAAAAGACAAACGTCCAGCTTTTGCTGCCACAGCAAAGGTGCCAGCGGGGAAAAGTAATGCTGGTTCTCACTGCCTCCTGGAACTCTTTCAAATGCCACAGACAATTTGGCCCTCTCTGCTTTCCTGCGGACTCCATCCTCAAAAGCACCTGTTTTTGCTTTCGGCAGCCTCCGGAGCAAAAAAGACAAACGTCCAGCTTTTGCTGCCACAGCAAAGGTGCCAGCGGGGAAAAGTAATGCTGGTTCTCACTGCCTCCTGGAACTCTTTGAAATGCCCCAGACAATTTTGCACTCTCTGCTTTCCTGCGGACTCCATCCTCAAAAGCACCTGTTTTTGCTTTCGGCAGCCTCCGGAGCAAAAAAGACAAACGTCCAGCTTTTGCTGCCACAGCAAAGGTGCCAGCGGGGAAAAGTAATGCTGGTTCTCACTGCCTCCTGGAACCCTTTCAAATTCCACAGACAATTTGGCCCTCTCTGCTTTCCTGCGGACTCCATCCTCAAAAGCACCTGTTTTTGCTTTCGGCAGCCTCCGGAGCAAAAAAGACAAACGTCCAGCTTTTGCTGCCACAGCAAAGGTGCCAGCGGGGAAAAGTAATGCTGGTTCTCACTGCCTCCTGGAACCCCTTCAAATGCCCCAGATAATTTGGCTCTCTCTGCTTTCCTGCGGACTCCATCCTCAAATGCATCTGTTTTCACTTTCGGCGCCCTCCGGTGGTTAAAAGACAAACGTCCAGCTTTTGCTGCCGCAGCAAAGGTGCCAGCGGGGGAAAGTTATGCTGGTTCTCACTGCCTCCTGGAACTCTTTCAAATGCCACAGTCAAGTTAGTTCTCTCTGCTTTCCTGCGGACTCCATCCTCAAAAGCACCTGTTTTCGCTTTCGGCGGTGTTTGGAGCAAAAAAGACAAACGTCCAGCTTTTGCTGCCACAGCAAAGGTGCCAGCGGGGAAAAGTGATGCTGGTTCTCACTGCCTCCTGGAACCCTTTCAAATGCCCCAGACAATTTGGCCCTCTCTGCTTTCCTGCGGACTCCATCCTCAAAAGCACCTGTTTTCGCTTTCGGCAGCCTCCGGAGGAAAAAAGACAAACGTCCAGCTTTTGCTGCCACCGCAAAGGTGCCAGCGGGGAAAAGTAATGCTGGTTCTCACTGCCTCCTGGAACTCTTTCAAATGCCACAGACAATTTTGCACTCTCTTGCTTTCCTGCGGACTCCATCCTCAAAAGCACCTGTTTTCGCTTTCGGCAGCCTCCGGAGCAAAAAAGACAAACGTCCAGCTTTTGCTGCCACAGCAAAGGTGCCAGCGGGGAAAAGTAATGCTGGTTCTCACTGCCTCCTGGAACTCTTTCAAATGCCCCAGAAAATTTGGCCCTCTCTGCTTTCCTGCGGACTCCATCCTCAAAAGCATCTCTTTTCGCTTTCGGCAGCCTCCAGAGGAAAAAAGACAAACGTCCAGCTTTTGCTGCCACAGCAAAGGTGCCAGCGGGGAAAAGTAACGCTGGTTCTCACTGCCTCCTGGAACCCTTTCAAATGCCACAGTCAATTTGGCTCTCTCTGCTTTCCTGCGGACTCCATCCTCAAAAGCACCTTTTTTCGCTTTCGGCAGCCTCCGGAGCAAAAAAGACAAACGTCCAGCTTTTGCTGCCACAGCAAAGGTGCCAGCGGGGAAAAGTAATGCTGGTTCTCACTGCCTCCTGGAACTCTGTCAAATGCCACAGACAATTTGGCCCTATCTGCTTTCCTGTGGACTCCATCCTCAAAAGCACCTGTTTTCGGTTTCAGCGGTGTTTAGAGCAAAAAAGACAAACGTCCAGCTTTTGCTGCCACAGCAAAGGTGCCAGCGGGGAAAAGTAATCCTGGTCCTCATTGCCTCCTGGAACCTCTTCAAATGCCCCAGACAATTTGGCCCTCTCTGCTTTCCTGCGGACTCCATCCTCAAAAGCACCTGTTTTCGCTTTCGGCAACCTCCGGAGCAAAAAAGACAAACGTCCAGCTTTTGCTGCCACAGCAAAGGTGCCAGCGGGGAAAAGTAATGCTGGTTCTCACTGCCTCCTGGAACTCTTTCAAATGCCACAGACAATTTGGCCCTCTCTGCTTTCCTGCGGACTCCATCCTCAAAAGCACCTGTTTTTGCTTTCGGCAGCCTCCGGAGCAAAAAAGACAAACGTCCAGCTTTTGCTGCCACAGCAAAGGTGCCAGCGGGGAAAAGTAATGCTGGTTCTCACTGCCTCCTGGAACTCTTTGAAATGCCCCAGACAATTTTGCACTCTCTGCTTTCCTGCGGACTCCATCCTCAAAAGCACCTGTTTTTGCTTTCGGCAGCCTCCGGAGCAAAAAAGACAAACGTCCAGCTTTTGCTGCCACAGCAAAGGTGCCAGCGGGGAAAAGTAATGCTGGTTCTCACTGCCTCCTGGAACCCTTTCAAATGCCACAGACAATTTGGCCCTCTCTGCTTTCCTGCGGACTCCATCCTCAAAAGCACCTGTTTTTGCTTTCGGCAGCCTCCGGAGCAAAAAAGACAAACGTCCAGCTTTTGCTGCCACAGCAAAGGTGCCAGCGGGGAAAAGTAATGCTGGTTCTCACTGCCTTCTGGAACCCTTTCAAATGCCACAGACAATTTGGCCCTCTCTGCTTTCCTGCGGACTCCATCCTCAAAAGCACCTGTTTTCGCTTTCGGCAACCTCCGGAGCAAAAAAGACAAACGTCCAGCTTTTGCTGCCACAGCAAAGGTGCCAGCGGGGAAAAGTAATGCTGGTTCTCACTGCCTCCTGGAACCCTTTCAAATGCCACAGACAATTTTGCACTCTCTGCTTTCCTGCGGACTCCATCCTCAAAAGCACCTGTTTTCGCTTTCGGCATCCTCAGGAGCAAAAAAGACAAACGTCCAGCATTTGCTGCCACAGCAAAGGTGCCAGCGGGGAAAAGTAATGCTGGTTCTCACTGCCTCCTGGAACCCTTTCAAATGCCCCAGACAATTTGGCCCTCTCTGCTTTCCTGCGGACTCCATCCTCAAAAGCACCTGTTTTCGCTTTCGGCAACCTCCGGAGCAAAAAAGACAAACGTCCAGCTTTTGCTGCCACAGCAAAGGTGCCAGCGGGGAAAAGTAATGCTGGTTCTCACTGCCTCCTGGAACCCCTTCAAATGCCACAGACAATTTTGCACTCTCTGCTTTCCTGCGGACTCCATCCTCAAAAGCACCTGTTTTTGTTTTCGGCAGCCTCCGGAGCAAAAAAGACAAACGTCCAGCTTTTGCTGCCACAGCAAAGGTGCCAGCGGGGAAAAGTAATGCTGGTTCTCACTGCCTCCTGGAACCCTTTCAAATGCCACAGACAATTTGGCCCTCTCTGCTTTCCTGCGGACTCCATCCTCAAAAGCACCTGTGTTCGCTTTCGACATCCTCAGGAGCAAAAAAGACAAACGTCCAGCTTTTGCTGCCACAGCAAAGGTGCCAGCGGGGAAAAGTGATGCTGGTCCTCATTGCCTCCTGGCACCTCTTCAAATGCCCCAGACAATTTGGCCCTCTCTGCTTTCCTGCGGACTCCATCCTCAAAAGCACCTGTTTTCGCTTTCGGCATCCTCAGGAGCAAAAAAGACAAACGTCCAGCTTTTGCTGCCACAGCAAAGGTGCCAGCGGGGAAAAGTAATGCTGGTTCTCACTGCCTCCTGGAACCCTTTCAAATGCCACAGACAATTTGGCCCTCTCTGCTTTCCTGCGGACTCAATCCTCAAAAGCACTTGTTTTTCTTTCGGCAACCTCCGGAGCAAAAAAGACAAACGTCCAGCTTTTGCTGCCACAGCAAAGGTGCCAGCGGAGAAAAGTAATGCTGGTTCTCACTGCCTCCTGGAACCCTTTCAAATGCCACAGTCAATTTGGCTCTCTCTGCTTTCCTGCGGACTCCATCCTCAAAAGCACCTTTTTTCGCTTTCGGCAGCCTCCGGAGCAAAAAAGACAAACGTCCAGCTTTTGCTGCCACAGCAAAGGTGCCAGCGGGGAAAAGTAATGCTGGTTCTCACTGCCTCCTGGAACTCTGTCAAATGCCACAGACAATTTGGCCCTATCTGCTTTCCTGTGGACTCCATCCTCAAAAGCACCAGAGCAAAAAAGACAAACGTCCAGCTTTTGCTGCCACAGCAAAGGTGCCAGCGGGGAAAAGTAATCCTGGTCCTCATTGCCTCCTGGAACCTCTTCAAATGCCCCAGACCAATTTGGCCCTCTCTGCTTTCCTGCGGACTCCATCCTCAAAAGCACCTGTTTTCGCTTTCGGCAACCTCCGGAGCAAAAAAGACCAAACGTCCAGCTTTTGCTGCCACAGCAAAGGTGCCAGCGGGGGAAAAGTCATGCTGGTCCCTCACTGCCTCTGGGATGGAGTCCGCAGGAAGCAAGAGAGC